>NW_028116788.1:0-266184 GCF_964273445.1 Streptopelia decaocto
CAAGGTTGACATGTTTCGAGTTCCTTTCAACATTTTGGAAATCCCGCTGAAACTTTGGACATTCTCGCGAAGGGTTCCCAATCCCCGACAAGACTGGTACCCTTTCACGTCCAAATCTCTCAAACTCCGGGAGAGATTCTCAAAACCAAGGTTGACATGTTTCGAGTTCCTTTCAACATTTTGGAAATCCCGCTGAAACTTTGGACATTCTCGCGAAGGGTTCCCAATCCCCGACAAGACTGGTACCCTTTCACGTCCAAATCTCTCAAACTCCGGGAGAGATTCTCAAAACCAAGGTTGACATGTTTCGAGTTCCTTTCAACATTTTGGAAATCCCGCTGAAACTTTGGACATTCTCGCGAAGGGTTCCCAATCCCCGACAAGACTGGTACCCTTTCACGTCCAAATCTCTCAAACTCCGGGAGAGATTCTCAAAACCAAGGTTGACATGTTTCGAGTTCCTTTCAACATTTTGGAAATCCCGCTGAAACTTTGGACATTCTCGCGAAGGGTTCCCAATCCCCGACAAGACTGGTACCCTTTCACGTCCAAATCTCTCAAACTCCGGGAGAGATTCTCAAAACCAAGGTTGACATGTTTCGAGTTCCTTTCAACATTTTGGAAATCCCGCTGAAACTTTGGACATTCTCGCGAAGGGTTCCCAATCCCCGACAAGACTGGTACCCTTTCACGTCCAAATCTCTCAAACTCCGGGAGAGATTCTCAAAACCAAGGTTGACATGTTTCGAGTTCCTTTCAACATTTTGGAAATCCCGCTGAAACTTTGGACATTCTCGCGAAGGGTTCCCAATCCCCGACAAGACTGGTACCCTTTCACGTCCAAATCTCTCAAACTCCGGGAGAGATTCTCAAAACCAAGGTTGACATGTTTCGAGTTCCTTTCAACATTTTGGAAATCCCGCTGAAACTTTGGACATTCTCGCGAAGGGTTCCCAATCCCCGACAAGACTGGTACCCTTTCACGTCCAAATCTCTCAAACTCCGGGAGAGATTCTCAAAACCAAGGTTGACATGTTTCGAGTTCCTTTCAACATTTTGGAAATCCCGCTGAAACTTTGGACATTCTCGCGAAGGGTTCCCAATCCCCGACAAGACTGGTACCCTTTCACGTCCAAATCTCTCAAACTCCGGGAGAGATTCTCAAAACCAAGGTTGACATGTTTCGAGTTCCTTTCAACATTTTGGAAATCCCGCTGAAACTTTGGACATTCTCGCGAAGGGTTCCCAATCCCCGACAAGACTGGTACCCTTTCACGTCCAAATCTCTCAAACTCCGGGAGAGATTCTCAAAACCAAGGTTGACATGTTTCGAGTTCCTTTCAACATTTTGGAAATCCCGCTGAAACTTTGGACATTCTCGCGAAGGGTTCCCAATCCCCGACAAGACTGGTACCCTTTCACGTCCAAATCTCTCAAACTCCGGGAGAGATTCTCAAAACCAAGGTTGACATGTTTCGAGTTCCTTTCAACATTTTGGAAATCCCGCTGAAACTTTGGACATTCTCGCGAAGGGTTCCCAATCCCCGACAAGACTGGTACCCTTTCACGTCCAAATCTCTCAAACTCCGGGAGAGATTCTCAAAACCAAGGTTGACATGTTTCGAGTTCCTTTCAACATTTTGGAAATCCCGCTGAAACTTTGGACATTCTCGCGAAGGGTTCCCAATCCCCGACAAGACTGGTACCCTTTCACGTCCAAATCTCTCAAACTCCGGGAGAGATTCTCAAAACCAAGGTTGACATGTTTCGAGTTCCTTTCAACATTTTGGAAATCCCGCTGAAACTTTGGACATTCTCGCGAAGGGTTCCCAATCCCCGACAAGACTGGTACCCTTTCACGTCCAAATCTCTCAAACTCCGGGAGAGATTCTCAAAACCAAGGTTGACATGTTTCGAGTTCCTTTCAACATTTTGGAAATCCCGCTGAAACTTTGGACATTCTCGCGAAGGGTTCCCAATCCCCGACAAGACTGGTACCCTTTCACGTCCAAATCTCTCAAACTCCGGGAGAGATTCTCAAAACCAAGGTTGACATGTTTCGAGTTCCTTTCAACATTTTGGAAATCCCGCTGAAACTTTGGACATTCTCGCGAAGGGTTCCCAATCCCCGACAAGACTGGTACCCTTTCACGTCCAAATCTCTCAAACTCCGGGAGAGATTCTCAAAACCAAGGTTGACATGTTTCGAGTTCCTTTCAACATTTTGGAAATCCCGCTGAAACTTTGGACATTCTCGCGAAGGGTTCCCAATCCCCGACAAGATTGGTAACCTTTCACGTCCAAATCTCTCAAACTCCGGGAGAGATTCTCAAAACCAAGGTTGACATGTTTCGAGTTCCTTTCAACATTTTGGAAATCCCGCTGAAACTTTGGACATTCTCGCGAAGGGTTCCCAATCCCCGACAAGACTGGTACCCTTTCACGTCCAAATCTCTCAAACTCCGGGAGAGATTCTCAAAACCAAGGTTGACATGTTTCGAGTTCCTTTCAACATTTTGGAAATCCCGCTGAAACTTTGGACATTCTCGCGAAGGGTTCCCAATCCCCGACAAGACTGGTACCCTTTCACGTCCAAATCTCTCAAACTCCGGGAGAGATTCTCAAAACCAAGGTTGACATGTTTCGAGTTCCTTTCAACATTTTGGAAATCCCGCTGAAACTTTGGACATTCTTGCGAAGGGTTCCCAATCCCCGACAAGATTGGTACCCTTTCACGTCCAGAATCTCTCAAACTCTGGGAGAGATTCTCAAAACCAAGTTTGACATGTTTCGAGTTCCTTTCAACATTTTGGAAATCCCGCTGAAACTTTGGACATTCTCGCGAAGGGTTCCCAATCCCCGACAAGACTGGTACCATTTCACGTCCAAATCTCTCAAACTCCGGGAGAGATTCTCAAAACCAAGGTTGACATGTTTCGAGTTCCTTTCAACATTTTGGAAATCCCGCTGAAACTTTGGACATTCTCGCGAAGGGTTCCCAATCCCCGACAAGACTGGTACCCTTTCACGTCCAAATCTCTCCAACTCCGGGAGAGATTCTCAAAACCAAGGTTGACATGTTTCGAGTTCCTTTCAACATTTTGGAAATCCCGCTGAAACTTTGGACATTCTCGCGAAGGGTTCCCAATCCCTGACAAGACTGGTACCCTTTCACGTCCAAATCTCTCAAACTCCGGGAGAGATTCTCAAAACCAAGGTTGACATGTTTCGAGTTCCTTTCAACATTTTGGAAATCCCGCTGAAACTTTGGACATTCTCGCGAAGGGTTCCCAATCCCCGACAAGACTGGTACCCTTTCACGTCCAAATCTCTCAAACTCCGGGAGAGATTCTCAAAACCAAGGTTGACATGTTTCGAGTTCCTTTCAACATTTTGGAAATCCCGATGAAACTTTGGACATTCTCGCGAAGGGTTCCCAATCCCCGACAAGACTGGTACCCTTTCACGTCCAGATCTCTCAAACTCCGGGAGAGATTCTCAAAACCAAGGTTGACATGTTTCGAGTTCCTTTCAACATTTTGGAAATCCCGCTGAAACTTTGGACATTCTCGCGAAGGGTTCCCAATCCCCGACAAGACTGGTACCCTTTCACGTCCAAATCTCTCAAACTCCGGGAGAGATTCTCAAAACCAAGGTTGACATGTTTCGAGTTCCTTTCAACATTTTGGAAATCCCGCTGAAACTTTGGACATTCTCGCGAAGGGTTCCCAATCCCCGACAAGACTGGTACCCTTTCACGTTCAAATCTCTCAAACTCCGGGAGAGATTCTCAAAACCAAGGTTGACATGTTTCGAGTTCCTTTCAACATTTTGGAAATCCCGCTGAAACTTTGGACATTCTCGCGAAGGGTTCCCAATCCCCGACAAGACTGGTACCCTTTCACGTCCAAATCTCTCAAACTCCGGGAGAGATTCTCAAAACCAAGGTTGACATGTTTCGAGTTCCTTTCAACATTTTGGAAATCCCGCTGAAACTTTGGACATTCTGGCGAAGGGTTCCCAATCCCCGACAAGATTGGTACCCTTTCACGTCCAAATCTCTCAAACTCCGGGAGAGATTCTCAAAACCAAGGTTGACATGTTTCGAGTTCCTTTCAACATTTTAGAAATCCCGCTGAAACTTTGGACATTCTCGCGAAGGGTTCCCAATCCCCGACAAGACTGGTACCCTTTCACATCCAAATCTCTCAAACTCCGGGAGAGATTCTCAAAACCAAGGTTGACATGTTTCGAGTTGCTTTCAACATTTTGGAAATCCCGCTGAAACTTTGGACATTCTGGCGAAGGGTTCCCAATCCCCGACAAGACTGGTACCCTTTCACGTCCAAATCTCTCAAACTCCAGGAGAGATTCTCAAAACCAAGGTTGACATGTTTCGAGTTCCTTTCAACATTTTGGAAATCCCGCTGAAACTTTGGACATTCTCGCAAAGGGTTCCCAATCCCCGACAAGACTGGTACCCTTTCACGTCCAAATCTCTCAAACTCCGGGAGAGATTCTCAAAACCAAGGTTGACATGTTTCGAGTTCCTTTCAACATTTTGGAAATCCCGCTGAAACTTTGGACATTCTCGCGAAGGGTTTCCAATCCCCGACAAGATTGGTACCCTTTCACGTCCAAATCTCTCAAACTCCGGGAGAGATTCTCAAAACCAAGGTTGACATGTTTCGAGTTCCTTTCAACATTTTGGAAATCCCGCTGAAACTTTGGACATTCTTGCGAAGGGTTCCCAATCCCCGACAAGATTGGTACCCTTTCACGTCCAGAATTCTCAAACTCTGGGAGAGATTCTCAAAACCAAGTTTGACATGTTTCGAGTTCCTTTCAACATTTTGGAAATCCCGCTGAAACTTTGGACATTCTCGAGAAGGGTTCCCAATCCCCGACAAGACTGGTACCATTTCACGTCCAAATCTCTCAAACTCCGGGAGAGATTCTCAAAACCAAGGTTGACATGTTTCGAGTTCCTTTCAACATTTTGGAAATCCCGCTGAAACTTTGGACATTCTCGCGAAGGGTTCCCAATCCCCGACAAGACTGGTACCCTTTCACGTCCAAATCTCTCCAACTCCGGGAGAGATTCTCAAAACCAAGGTTGACATGTTTCGAGTTCCTTTCAACATTTTGGAAATCCCGCTGAAACTTTGGACATTCTCGCGAAGGGTTCCCAATCCCTGACAAGACTGGTACCCTTTCACGTCCAAATCTCTCAAACTCCGGGAGAGATTCTCAAAACCAAGGTTGACATGTTTCGAGTTCCTTTCAACATTTTGGAAATCCCGCTGAAACTTTGGACATTCTCGCGAAGGGTTCCCAATCCCCGACAAGACTGGTACCCTTTCACGTCCAAATCTCTCAAACTCCGGGAGAGATTCTCAAAACCAAGGTTGACATGTTTCGAGTTCCTTTCAACATTTTGGAAATCCCGATGAAACTTTGGACATTCTCGCGAAGGGTTCCCAATCCCCGACAAGACTGGTACCCTTTCACGTCCAGATCTCTCAAACTCCGGGAGAGATTCTCAAAACCAAGGTTGACATGTTTCGAGTTCCTTTCAACATTTTGGAAATCCCGCTGAAACTTTGGACATTCTCGCGAAGGGTTCCCAATCCCCGACAAGACTGGTACCCTTTCACGTCCAAATCTCTCAAACTCCGGGAGAGATTCTCAAAACCAAGGTTGACATGTTTCGAGTTCCTTTCAACATTTTGGAAATCCCGCTGAAACTTTGGACATTCTCGCGAAGGGTTCCCAATCCCCGACAAGATTGGTACCCTTTCACGTCCAAATCTCTCAAACTCCGGGAGAGATTCTCAAAACCAAGGTTGACATGTTTCGAGTTCCTTTCAACATTTTGGAAATCCCGCTGAAACTTTGGACATTCTTGCGAAGGGTTCCCAATCCCCGACAAGATTGGTACCCTTTCACGTCCAGAATTCTCAAACTCTGGGAGAGATTCTCAAAACCAAGTTTGACATGTTTCGAGTTCCTTTCAACATTTTGGAAATCCCGCTGAAACTTTGGACATTCTCGCGAAGGGTTCCCAATCCCCGACAAGACTGGTACCATTTCACGTCCAAATCTCTCAAACTCCGGGAGAGATTCTCAAAACCAAGGTTGACATGTTTCGAGTTCCTTTCAACATTTTGGAAATCCCGCTGAAACTTTGGACATTCTCGCGAAGGGTTCCCAATCCCCGACAAGACTGGTACCCTTTCACGTCCAAATCTCTCCAACTCCGGGAGAGATTCTCAAAACCAAGGTTGACATGTTTCGAGTTCCTTTCAACATTTTGGAAATCCCGCTGAAACTTTGGACATTCTCGCGAAGGGTTCCCAATCCCTGACAAGACTGGTACCCTTTCACGTCCAAATCTCTCAAACTCCGGGAGAGATTCTCAAAACCAAGGTTGACATGTTTCGAGTTCCTTTCAACATTTTGGAAATCCCGCTGAAACTTTGGACATTCTCGCGAAGGGTTCCCAATCCCCGACAAGACTGGTACCCTTTCACGTCCAAATCTCTCAAACTCCGGGAGAGATTCTCAAAACCAAGGTTGACATGTTTCGAGTTCCTTTCAACATTTTGGAAATCCCGATGAAACTTTGGACATTCTCGCGAAGGGTTCCCAATCCCCGACAAGACTGGTACCCTTTCACGTCCAGATCTCTCAAACTCCGGGAGAGATTCTCAAAACCAAGGTTGACATGTTTCGAGTTCCTTTCAACATTTTGGAAATCCCGCTGAAACTTTGGACATTCTCGCGAAGGGTTCCCAATCCCCGACAAGACTGGTACCCTTTCACGTCCAAATCTCTCAAACTCCGGGAGAGATTCTCAAAACCAAGGTTGACATGTTTCGAGTTCCTTTCAACATTTTGGAAATCCCGCTGAAACTTTGGACATTCTCGCGAAGGGTTCCCAATCCCCGACAAGACTGGTACCCTTTCACGTTCAAATCTCTCAAACTCCGGGAGAGATTCTCAAAACCAAGGTTGACATGTTTCGAGTTCCTTTCAACATTTTGGAAATCCCGCTGAAACTTTGGACATTCTCGCGAAGGGTTCCCAATCCCCGACAAGACTGGTACCCTTTCACGTCCAAATCTCTCAAACTCCGGGAGAGATTCTCAAAACCAAGGTTGACATGTTTCGAGTTCCTTTCAACATTTTGGAAATCCCGCTGAAACTTTGGACATTCTCGCGAAGGGTTCCCAATCCCCGACAAGACTGGTACCCTTTCACGTCCAAATCTCTCAAACTCCGGGAGAGATTCTCAAAACCAAGGTTGACATGTTTCGAGTTCCTTTCAACATTTTAGAAATCCCGCTGAAACTTTGGACATTCTCGCGAAGGGTTCCCAATCCCCGACAAGACTGGTACCCTTTCACATCCAAATCTCTCAAACTCCGGGAGAGATTCTCAAAACCAAGGTTGACATGTTTCGAGTTGCTTTCAACATTTTGGAAATCCCGCTGAAACTTTGGACATTCTGGCGAAGGGTTCCCAATCCCCGACAAGACTGGTACCCTTTCACGTCCAAATCTCTCAAACTCCAGGAGAGATTCTCAAAACCAAGGTTGACATGTTTCGAGTTCCTTTCAACATTTTGGAAATCCCGCTGAAACTTTGGACATTCTCGCAAAGGGTTCCCAATCCCCGACAAGACTGGTACCCTTTCACGTCCAAATCTCTCAAACTCCGGGAGAGATTCTCAAAACCAAGGTTGACATGTTTCGAGTTCCTTTCAACATTTTGGAAATCCCGCTGAAACTTTGGACATTCTCGCGAAGGGTTTCCAATCCCCGACAAGATTGGTACCCTTTCACGTCCAAATCTCTCAAACTCCGGGAGAGATTCTCAAAACCAAGGTTGACATGTTTCGAGTTCCTTTCAACATTTTGGAAATCCCGCTGAAACTTTGGACATTCTCGCGAAGGGTTCCCAATCCCCGACAAGACTGGTACCCTTTCACGTCCAAATCTCTCAAACTCCGGGAGAGATTCTCAAAACCAAGGTTGACATGTTTCGAGTTCCTTTCAACATTTTGGAAATCCCGCTGAAACTTTGGACATTCTCGCGAAGGGTTCCCAATCCCCGACAAGATTGGTTCCCTTTCACGTCCAGATCTCTCAAACTCCGGGAGAGATTCTCAAAACCAAGGTTGACATGTTTCGAGTTCCTTTCAACATTTTGGAAATCCCGCTGAAACTTTGGACATTCTCGCAAAGGGTTCCCAATCCCCGACAAGACTGGTACCCTTTCACGTCCAAATCTCTCAAACTCCGGGAGAGATTCTCAAAACCAAGGTTGACATGTTTCGAGTTCCTTTCAACATTTTGGAAATCCCGCTGAAACTTTGGACATTCTCGCGAAGGGTTCCCAATCCCCGACAAGACTGGTACCCTTTCACGTCCAAATCTCTCAAACTCCAGGAGAGATTCTCAAAACCAAGGTTGACATGTTTCGAGTTCCTTTCAACATTTTGGAAATCCCGCTGAAACTTTGGACATTCTCGCGAAGGGTTCCCAATCCCCGACAAGACTGGTACCCTTTCACGTCCAAATCTCTCAAACTCCGGGAGAGATTCTCAAAACCAAGGTTGACATGTTTCGAGTTCCTTTCAACATTTTGGAAATCCCCCTGAAACTTTGGACATTGTGGCGAAGGGTTCCCAATCCCCGACAAGACTGGTACCCTTTCACGTCCAAATCTCTCAAACTCCGGGAGAGATTCTCAAAACCAAGGTTGACATGTTTCGAGTTCCTTTCAATATTTTGGAAATCCCGCTGAAACTTTGGACATTCTCGCGAAGGGTTCCCAATCCCCGACAAGACTGGTACCCTTTCACGTCCAAATCTCTCAAACTCCGGGAGAGATTCTCAAAACCAAGGTTGACATGGTTCGAGTTCCTTTCAACATTTTGGAAATCCCGCTGAAACTTTGGACATTCTCGCGAAGGGTTCCCAATCCCCGACAAGACTGGTACCCTTTCACGTCCAAATCTCTCAAACTCCGGGAGAGATTCTCAAAACCAAGGTTGACATGTTTCGAGTTCCTTTCAACATTTTGGAAATCCCGCTGAAACTTTGGACATTCTGGCGAAGGGTTCCCAATCCCCGACAAGACTGGTACCCTTTCACGTCCAAATCTCTCAAACTCCGGGAGAGATTCTCAAAACCAAGGTTGACATGTTTCGAGTTCCTTTCAACATTTTGGAAATCCCGCTGAAACTTTGGACATTCTCGCGAAGGGTTCCCAATCCCCGACAAGACTGGTACCCTTTCACGTCCAAATCTCTCAAACTCCGGGAGAGATTCTCAAAACCAAGGTTGACATGTTTCGAGTTCCTTTCAACATTTTGGAAATCCCGCTGAAACTTTGGACATTCTCGCGAAGGGTTCCCAATCCCCGACAAGACTGGTACCCTTTCACGTCCAAATCTCTCAAACTCCGGGAGAGATTCTCAAAACCAAGGTTGACATGTTTCGAGTTCCTTTCAACATTTTGGAAATCCCGCTGAAACTTTGGACATTCTCGCGAAGGGTTCCCAATCCCCGACAAGACTGGTACCCTTTCACGTCCAAATCTCTCAAACTCCGGGAGAGATTCTCAAAACCAAGGTTGACATGTTTCGAGTTCCTTTCAACATTTTGGAAATCCCGCTGAAACTTTGGACATTCTCGCGAAGGGTTCCCAATCCCCGACAAGACTGGTACCATTTCACGTCCAAATCTCTCAAACTCCGGGAGAGATTCTCAAAACCAAGGTTGACATGTTTCGAGTTCCTTTCAACATTTTGGAAATCCCGCTGAAACTTTGGACATTCTCGCGAAGGGTTCCCAATCCCCGACAAGACTGGTACCCTTTCACGTCCAAATCTCTCCAACTCCGGGAGAGATTCTCAAAACCAAGGTTGACATGTTTCGAGTTCCTTTCAACATTTTGGAAATCCCGCTGAAACTTTGGACATTCTCGCGAAGGGTTCCCAATCCCTGACAAGACTGGTACCCTTTCACGTCCAAATCTCTCAAACTCCGGGAGAGATTCTCAAAACCAAGGTTGACATGTTTCGAGTTCCTTTCAACATTTTGGAAATCCCGCTGAAACTTTGGACATTCTCGCGAAGGGTTCCCAATCCCCGACAAGACTGGTACCCTTTCACGTCCAAATCTCTCAAACTCCGGGAGAGATTCTCAAAACCAAGGTTGACATGTTTCGAGTTCCTTTCAACATTTTGGAAATCCCGCTGAAACTTTGGACATTCTCGCGAAGGGTTCCCAATCCCCGACAAGACTGGTACCCTTTCACGTCCAAATCTCTCAAACTCCGGGAGAGATTCTCAAAACCAAGGTTGACATGTTTCGAGTTCCTTTCAACATTTTGGAAATCCCGCTGAAACTTTGGACATTCTCGCGAAGGGTTCCCAATCCCCGACAAGACTGGTACCCTTTCACGTCCAAATCTCTCAAACTCCGGGAGAGATTCTCAAAACCAAGGTTGACATGTTTCGAGTTCCTTTCAACATTTTGGAAATCCCGCTGAAACTTTGGACATTCTCGCGAAGGGTTCCCAATCCCCGACAAGACTGGTACCCTTTCACGTCCAAATCTCTCAAACTCCGGGAGAGATTCTCAAAACCAAGGTTGACATGTTTCGAGTTCCTTTCAACATTTTGGAAATCCCGCTGAAACTTTGGACATTCTCGCGAAGGGTTCCCAATCCCCGACAAGACTGGTACCCTTTCACGTCCAAATCTCTCAAACTCCGGGAGAGATTCTCAAAACCAAGGTTGACATGTTTCGAGTTCCTTTCAACATTTTGGAAATCCCGCTGAAACTTTGGACATTCTCGCGAAGGGTTCCCAATCCCCGACAAGACTGGTACCCTTTCACGTCCAAATCTCTCAAACTCCGGGAGAGATTCTCAAAACCAAGGTTGACATGTTTCGAGTTCCTTTCAACATTTTAGAAATCCCGCTGAAACTTTGGACATTCTCGCGAAGGGTTCCCAATCCCCGACAAGACTGGTACCCTTTCACGTCCAAATCTCTCAAACTCCGGGAGAGATTCTCAAAACCAAGGTTGACATGTTTCGAGTTCCTTTCAACATTTTGGAAATCCCGCTGAAACTTTGGACATTCTCGCGAAGGGTTCCCAATCCCCGACAAGACTGGTACCCTTTCACGTCCAAATCTCTCAAACTCCGGGAGAGATTCTCAAAACCAAGGTTGACATGTTTCGAGTTCCTTTCAACATTTTGGAAATCCCGCTGAAACTTTGGACATTCTCGCGAAGGGTTCCCAATCCCCGACAAGATTGGTAACCTTTCACGTCCAAATCTCTCAAACTCCGGGAGAGATTCTCAAAACCAAGGTTGACATGTTTCGAGTTCCTTTCAACATTTTGGAAATCCCGCTGAAACTTTGGACATTCTCGCGAAGGGTTCCCAATCCCCGACAAGACTGGTACCCTTTCACGTCCAAATCTCTCAAACTCCGGGAGAGATTCTCAAAACCAAGGTTGACATGTTTCGAGTTCCTTTCAACATTTTGGAAATCCCGCTGAAACTTTGGACATTCTCGCGAAGGGTTCCCAATCCCCGACAAGATTGGTACCCTTTCACGTCCAAATCTCTCAAACTCCGGGAGAGATTCTCAAAACCAAGGTTGACATGTTTCGAGTTCCTTTCAACATTTTGGAAATCCCGCTGAAACTTTGGACATTCTTGCGAAGGGTTCCCAATCCCCGACAAGATTGGTACCCTTTCACGTCCAGAATTCTCAAACTCTGGGAGAGATTCTCAAAACCAAGTTTGACATGTTTCGAGTTCCTTTCAACATTTTGGAAATCCCGCTGAAACTTTGGACATTCTCGCGAAGGGTTCCCAATCCCCGACAAGACTGGTACCATTTCACGTCCAAATCTCTCAAACTCCGGGAGAGATTCTCAAAACCAAGGTTGACATGTTTCGAGTTCCTTTCAACATTTTGGAAATCCCGCTGAAACTTTGGACATTCTCGCGAAGGGTTCCCAATCCCCGACAAGACTGGTACCCTTTCACGTCCAAATCTCTCAAACTCCGGGAGAGATTCTCAAAACCAAGGTTGACATGTTTCGAGTTCCTTTCAACATTTTGGAAATCCCGCTGAAACTTTGGACATTCTCGCGAAGGGTTCCCAATCCCCGACAAGACTGGTACCCTTTCACGTCCAAATCTCTCAAACTCCGGGAGAGATTCTCAAAACCAAGGTGGACATGTTTCGAGTTCCTTTCAACATTTTGGAAATCCCGATGAAACTTTGGACATTCTCGCGAAGGGTTCCCAATCCCCGACAAGACTGGTACCCTTTCACGTCCAGATCTCTCAAACTCCGGGAGAGATTCTCAAAACCAAGGTTGACATGTTTCGAGTTCCTTTCAACATTTTGGAAATCCCGCTGAAACTTTGGACATTCTCGCGAAGGGTTCCCAATCCCCGACAAGACTGGTACCCTTTCACGTCCAAATCTCTCAAACTCCGGGAGAGATTCTCAAAACCAAGGTTGACATGTTTCGAGTTCCTTTCAACATTTTGGAAATCCCGCTGAAACTTTGGACATTCTCGCGAAGGGTTCCCAATCCCCGACAAGACTGGTACCCTTTCACGTTCAAATCTCTCAAACTCCGGGAGAGATTCTCAAAACCAAGGTTGACATGTTTCGAGTTCCTTTCAACATTTTGGAAATCCCGCTGAAACTTTGGACATTCTCGCGAAGGGTTCCCAATCCCCGACAAGACTGGTACCCTTTCACGTCCAAATCTCTCAAACTCCGGGAGAGATTCTCAAAACCAAGGTTGACATGTTTCGAGTTCCTTTCAACATTTTGGAAATCCCGCTGAAACTTTGGACATTCTCGCGAAGGGTTCCCAATCCCCGACAAGACTGGTACCCTTTCACGTCCAAATCTCTCAAACTCCGGGAGAGATTCTCAAAACCAAGGTTGACATGTTTCGAGTTCCTTTCAACATTTTAGAAATCCCGCTGAAACTTTGGACATTCTCGCGAAGGGTTCCCAATCCCCGACAAGACTGGTACCCTTTCACATCCAAATCTCTCAAACTCCGGGAGAGATTCTCAAAACCAAGGTTGACATGTTTCGAGTTGCTTTCAACATTTTGGAAATCCCGCTGAAACTTTGGACATTCTGGCGAAGGGTTCCCAATCCCCGACAAGACTGGTACCCTTTCACGTCCAAATCTCTCAAACTCCAGGAGAGATTCTCAAAACCAAGGTTGACATGTTTCGAGTTCCTTTCAACATTTTGGAAATCCCGCTGAAACTTTGGACATTCTCGCAAAGGGTTCCCAATCCCCGACAAGACTGGTACCCTTTCACGTCCAAATCTCTCAAACTCCGGGAGAGATTCTCAAAACCAAGGTTGACATGTTTCGAGTTCCTTTCAACATTTTGGAAATCCCGCTGAAACTTTGGACATTCTCGCGAAGGGTTCCCAATCCCCGACAAGATTGGTACCCTTTCACGTCCAAATCTCTCAAACTCCGGGAGAGATTCTCAAAACCAAGGTTGACATGTTTCGAGTTCCTTTCAACATTTTGGAAATCCCGCTGAAACTTTGGACATTCTCGCGAAGGGTTCCCAATCCCCGACAAGACTGGTACCCTTTCACGTCCAAATCTCTCAAACTCCGGGAGAGATTCTCAAAACCAAGGTTGACATGTTTCGAGTTCCTTTCAACATTTTGGAAATCCCGCTGAAACTTTGGACATTCTCGCGAAGGGTTCCCAATCCCCGACATGATTGGTTCCCTTTCACGTCCAGATCTCTCAAACTCCGGGAGAGATTCTCAAAACCAAGGTTGACATGTTTCGAGTTCCTTTCAACATTTTGGAAATCCCGCTGAAACTTTGGACATTCTCGCAAAGGGTTCCCAATCCCCGACAAGACTGGTACCCTTTCACGTCCAAATCTCTCAAACTCCGGGAGAGATTCTCAAAACCAAGGTTGACATGTTTCGAGTTCCTTTCAACATTTTGGAAATCCCGCTGAAACTTTGGACATTCTCGCGAAGGGTTCCCAATCCCCGACAAGACTGGTACCCTTTCACGTCCAAATCTCTCAAACTCCAGGAGAGATTCTCAAAACCAAGGTTGACATGTTTCGAGTTCCTTTCAACATTTTGGAAATCCCGCTGAAACTTTGGACATTCTCGCGAAGGGTTCCCAATCCCCGACAAGACTGGTACCCTTTCACGTCCAAATCTCTCAAACTCCGGGAGAGATTCTCAAAACCAAGGTTGACATGTTTCGAGTTCCTTTCAACATTTTGGAAATCCCCCTGAAACTTTGGACATTGTGGCGAAGGGTTCCCAATCCCCGACAAGACTGGTACCCTTTCACGTCCAAATCTCTCAAACTCCGGGAGAGATTCTCAAAACCAAGGTTGACATGTTTCGAGTTCCTTTCAATATTTTGGAAATCCCGCTGAAACTTTGGACATTCTCGCGAAGGGTTCCCAATCCCCGACAAGACTGGTACCCTTTCACGTCCAAATCTCTCAAACTCCGGGAGAGATTCTCAAAACCAAGGTTGACATGGTTCGAGTTCCTTTCAACATTTTGGAAATCCCGCTGAAACTTTGGACATTCTCGCGAAGGGTTCCCAATCCCCGACAAGACTGGTACCCTTTCACGTCCAAATCTCTCAAACTCCGGGAGAGATTCTCAAAACCAAGGTTGACATGTTTCGAGTTCCTTTCAACATTTTGGAAATCCCGCTGAAACTTTGGACATTCTGGCGAAGGGTTCCCAATCCCCGACAAGACTGGTAACCTTTCACATCCAAATCTCTCAAACTCCGGGAGAGATTCTCAAAACCAAGGTTGACATGTTTCGAGTTCCTTTCAACATTTTGGAAATCCCGCTGAAACTTTGGACATTCTCGCGAAGGGTTCCCAATCCCCGACAAGATTGGTAACCTTTCACGTCCAAATCTCTCAAACTCCGGGAGAGATTCTCAAAACCAAGGTTGACATGTTTCGAGTTCCTTTCAACATTTTGGAAATCCCGCTGAAACTTTGGACATTCTCGCGAAGGGTTCCCAATCCCTGACAAGACTGGTACCCTTTCACGTCCAAATCTCTCAAACTCCGGGAGAGATTCTCAAAACCAAGGTTGACATGTTTCGAGTTCCTTTCAACATTTTGGAAATCCCGCTGAAACTTTGGACATTCTCGCGAAGGGTTCCCAATCCCCGACAAGATTGGTAACCTTTCACGTCCAAATCTCTCAAACTCCGGGAGAGATTCTCAAAACCAAGGTTGACATGTTTCGAGTTCCTTTCAACATTTTGGAAATCCCGCTGAAACTTTGGACATTCTCGCGAAGGGTTCCCAATCCCCGACAAGACTGGTACCCTTTCACGTCCAAATCTCTCAAACTCCGTGAGAGTTTCTCAAAACCAAGGTTGACATGTTTCGAGTTCCTTTCAACATTTTGGAAATCTTGCTGAAACTTTGGACATTCTGGCGAAGGGTTCCCAATCCCCGACAAGATTGGTACCCTTTCACGTCCAAATCTCTCAAACTCCGGGAGAGATTCTCAAAACCAAGGTTGACATGTTTCGAGTTCCTTTCAACATTTTGGAAATCCCGCTGAAACTTTGGACATTCTCGCGAAGGGTTCCCAATCCCCGACAAGATTGGTTCCCTTTCACGTCCAGAACTCTCAAACTCCGGGAGAGATTCTCAAAACCAAGGTTGACATGTTTCGAGTTCCTTTCAACATTTTGGAAATCCCGCTGAAACTTTGGACATTCTCGCGAAGGGTTCCCAATCCCCGACAAGACTGGTACCATTTCACGTCCAAATCTCTCAAACTCCGGGAGAGATTCTCAAAACCAAGGTTGACATGTTTCGAGTTCCTTTCAACATTTTGGAAATCCCGCTGAAACTTTGGACATTCTCGCGAAGGGTTCCCAATCCCCGACAAGACTGGTAACCTTTCACATCCAAATCCCTCAAACTCCGGGAGAGATTCTCAAAACCAAGGTTGACATGTTTCGAGTTCCTTTCAACATTTTGGAAATCCCGCTGAAACTTTGGACATTCTCGCGAAGGGTTCCCAATCCCCGACAAGACTGGTACCCTTTCACGTCCAGATCTCTCAAACTCTGGGAGAGATTCTCAAACCCAGGCTGACATGTTTCGAGTTCCTTTCAACATTTGGGAAATCCCGCTGAAACTTTGGACATTCTTGCGAAGGGTTTCCAATCCCCGACAAGACTGGTACCCTTTCATGTCCAAATCTCTCAAACTCCGGGAGAGATTCTCAAAACCAAGGTTGACATGTTTCGAGTTCCTTTCAACATTTTGGAAATCCCGCTGAAACTTTGGACATTCTCGCGAAGGGTTCCCAATCCCCGACAAGACTGGTACCCTTTCACGTCCAAATCTCTCAAACTCCGGGAGAGATTCTCAAAACCAAGGTTGACATGTTTCGAGTTCCTTTCAACATTTTGGAAATCCCGCTGAAACTTTGGACATTGTGGCGAAGGGTTCCCAATCCCCGACAAGACTGGTACCCTTTCACGTCCAAATCTCTCAAACTCCGGGAGAGATTCTCAAAACCAAGGTTGACATGTTTCGAGTTCCTTTCAACATTTTGGAAATCCTGCTGAAACTTTGGACATTCTCGCGAAGGGTTCCCAATCCCCGACAAGACTGGTACCATTTCACGTCCAAATCTCTCAAACTCCGGGAGAGATTCTCAAAACCAAGGTTGACATGTTTCGAGTTCCTTTCAACATTTTGGAAATCCCGCTGAAACTTTGGACATTCTCGCGAAGGGTTCCCAATCCCCGACAAGACTGGTACCCTTTCACGTCCAAATCTCTCCAACTCCGGGAGAGATTCTCAAAACCAAGGTTGACATGTTTCGAGTTCCTTTCAACATTTTGGAAATCCCGCTGAAACTTTGGACATTCTCGCGAAGGGTTCCCAATCCCCGACAAGACTGGTACCCTTTCACGTCCAAATCTCTCAAACTCTGGGAGAGATTCTCAAAACCAAGGTTGACATGTTTCGAGTTCCTTTCAACATTTTGGAAATCCCGCTGAAACTTTGGACATTCTCGCGAAGGGTTCCCAATCCCCGACAAGACTGGTACCCTTTCACGTCCAAATCTCTCAAACTCCGGGAGAGATTCTCAAAACCAAGGTTGACATGTTTCGAGTTCCTTTCAACATTTTGGAAATCCCGCTGAAACTTTGGACATTCTCGCGAAGGGTTCCCAATCCCCGACAAGACTGGTACCCTTTCACGTCCAAATCTCTCAAACTCCGGGAGAGATTCTCAAAACCAAGGTTGACATGTTTCGAGTTCCTTTCAACATTTTGGAAATCCCGCTGAAACTTTGGACATTCTCGCGAAGGGTTCCCAATCCCCGACAAGACTGGTACCCTTTCACGTCCAAATCTCTCAAACTCCGGGAGAGATTCTCAAAACCAAGGTTGACATGTTTCGAGTTCCTTTCAACATTTTGGAAATCCCGCTGAAACTTTGGACATTCTCGCGAAGGGTTCCCAATCCCCGACAAGACTGGTACCCTTTCACGTCCAAATCTCTCAAACTCCGGGAGAGATTCTCAAAACCAAGGTTGACATGTTTCGAGTTCCTTTCAACATTTTGGAAATCCCGCTGAAACTTTGGACATTCTCGCGAAGGGTTCCCAATCCCCGACAAGACTGGTACCCTTTCACGTCCAAATCTCTCAAACTCCGGGAGAGATTCTCAAAACCAAGGTTGACATGTTTCGAGTTCCTTTCAACATTTTGGAAATCCCGCTGAAACTTTGGACATTCTCGCGAAGGGTTCCCAATCCCCGACAAGACTGGTACCCTTTCACGTCCAAATCTCTCAAACTCCGGGAGAGATTCTCAAAACCAAGGTTGACATGTTTCGAGTTCCTTTCAACATTTTGGAAATCCCGCTGAAACTTTGGACATTCTCGCGAAGGGTTCCCAATCCCCGACAAGACTGGTACCCTTTCACGTCCAAATCTCTCAAACTCCGGGAGAGATTCTCAAAACCAAGGTTGACATGTTTCGAGTTCCTTTCAACATTTTGGAAATCCCGCTGAAACTTTGGACATTCTCGCGAAGGGTTCCCAATCCCCGACAAGACTGGTACCCTTTCACGTCCAAATCTCTCAAACTCCGGGAGAGATTCTCAAAACCAAGGTTGACATGTTTCGAGTTCCTTTCAACATTTTGGAAATCCCGCTGAAACTTTGGACATTCTCGTGAAGGGTTCCCAATCCCCGACAAGATTGGTTCCCTTTCACGTCCAGAACTCTCAAACTCTGGGAGAGATTCTCAAAACCAAGGTTGACATGTTTCGAGTTCCTTTCAACATTTTGGAAATCCCGCTGAAACTTTGGACATTCTCGCGAAGGGTTCCCAATCCCCGACAAGACTGGTACCATTTCACGTCCAAATCTCTCAAACTCCGGGAGAGATTCTCAAAACCAAGGTTGACATGTTTCGAGTTCCTTTCAACATTTTGGAAATCCCGCTGAAACTTTGGACATTCTCGCGAAGGGTTCCCAATCCCCGACAAGACTGGTACCCTTTCACGTCCAAATCTCTCAAACTCCGGGAGAGATTCTCAAAACCAAGGTTGACATGTTTCGAGTTCCTTTCAACATTTTGGAAATCCCGCTGAAACTTTGGACATTCTCGCGAAGGGTTCCCAATCCCCGACAAGACTGGTACCCTTTCACGTCCAAATCTCTCAAACTCCGGGAGAGATTCTCAAAACCAAGGTTGACATGTTTCGAGTTCCTTTCAACATTTTGGAAATCCCGCTGAAACTTTGGACATTCTCGCGAAGGGTTCCCAATCCCCGACAAGACTGGTACCCTTTCACGTCCAAATCTCTCCAACTCCGGGAGAGATTCTCAAAACCAAGGTTGACATGTTTCGAGTTCCTTTCAACATTTTGTAAATCCCGATGAAACTTTGGACATTCTCGCGAAGGGTTCCCAATCCCCGACAAGACTGGTACCCTTTCACGTCCAGATCTCTCCAACTCCGGGAGAGATTCTCAAAACCAAGGTTGACATGTTTCGAGTTCCTTTCAACATTTTGGAAATCCCGCTGAAACTTTGGACATTCTCGCGAAGGGTTCCCAATCCCCGACAAGACTGGTACCCTTTCACGTCCAAATCTCTCAAACTCCGGGAGAGATTCTCAAAACCAAGGTTGACATGTTTCGAGTTCCTTTCAACATTTTGGAAATCCCGCTGAAACTTTGGACATTCTCGCGAAGGGTTCCCAATCCCCGACAAGATTGGTTCCCTTTCACGTCCAAATCTCTCAAACTCCGGGAGAGATTCTCAAAACCAAGGTTGACATGTTTCGAGTTCCTTTCAACATTTTGGAAATCCCGCTGAAACTTTGGACATTCTCGCGAAGGGTTCCCAATCCCCGACAAGACTGGTACCCTTTCACGTCCAAATCTCTCAAAGTCCGGGAGAGATTCTCAAAACCAAGGTTGACATGTTTCGAGTTCCTTTCAACATTTTGGAAATCCCGCTGAAACTTTGGACATTCTCGCGAAGGGTTCCCAATCCCCGACAAGACTGGTACCCTTTCACGTCCAAATCTCTCAAACTCCGGGAGAGATTCTCAAAACCAAGGTTGACATGTTTCGAGTTCCTTTCAACATTTTGGAAATCCCGCTGAAACTTTGGACATTCTCGCGAAGGGTTCCCAATCCCCGACAAGACTGGTACCCTTTCACGTCCAAATCTCTCCAACTCCGGGAGAGATTCTCAAAACCAAGGTTGACATGTTTCGAGTTCCTTTCAACATTTTGGAAATCCCGCTGAAACTTTGGACATTCTCGCGAAGGGTTCCCAATCCCCGACAAGACTGGTACCCTTTCACGTCCAAATCTCTCAAACTCCGGGAGAGATTCTCAAAACCAAGGTTGACATGTTTCGAGTTCCTTTCAACATTTTAGAAATCCCGCTGAAACTTTGGACATTCTCGCGAAGGGTTCCCAATCCCCGACAAGACTGGTACCCTTTCACGTCCAAATCTCTCAAACTCCGGAAGAGATTCTCAAAACCAAGGTTGACATGTTTCGAGTTCCTTTCAACATTTTGGAAATCCCGCTGAAACTTTGGACATTCTCGCGAAGGGTTCCCAATCCCCGACAAGACTGGTACCCTTTCACGTCCAAATCTCTCAAACTCCAGGAGAGATTCTCAAAACCAAGGTTGACATGTTTCGAGTTCCTTTCAACATTTTGGAAATCCCGCTGAAACTTTGGACATTCTCGCGAAGGGTTCCCAATCCCCGACAAGACTGGTACCCTTTCACGTCCAAATCTCTCAAACTCTGGGAGAGATTCTCAAAACCAAGGTTGACATGTTTCGAGTTCCTTTCAACATTTTGGAAATCCCGCTGAAACTTTGGACATTCTCGCAAAGGGTTCCCAATCCCCGACAAGACTGGTACCCTTTCACGTCCAAATCTCTCAAACTCCGGGAGAGATTCTCAAAACCAAGGTTGACATGTTTCGAGTTCCTTTCAACATTTTGGAAATCCCGCTGAAACTTTGGACATTCTCGCGAAGGGTTCCCAATCCCCGACAAGACTGGTACCCTTTCACGTCCAAATCTCTCAAACTCCGGGAGAGATTCTCAAAACCAAGGTTGACATGTTTCGAGTTCCTTTCAACATTTTGGAAATCCCGCTGAAACTTTGGACATTCTCGCAAAGGGTTCCCAATCCCCGACAAGACTGGTACCCTTTCACGTCCAAATCTCTCAAACTCCGGGAGAGATTCTCAAAACCAAGGTTGACATGTTTCGAGTTCCTTTCAACATTTTGGAAATCCCGCTGAAACTTTGGACATTCTCGCGAAGGGTTCCCAATCCCCGACAAGACTGGTACCCTTTCACGTCCAAATCTCTCAAACTCCGGGAGAGATTCTCAAAACCAAGGTTGACATGTTTCGAGTTCCTTTCAACATTTTGGAAATCCCGCTGAAACTTTGGACATTCTCGCGAAGGGTTCCCAATCCCCGACAAGACTGGTACCCTTTCACGTCCAGATCTCTCAAACTCCGGGAGAGATTCTCAAAACCAAGGTTGACATGTTTCGAGTTCCTTTCAACATTTTGGAAATCCCGCTGAAACTTTGGACATTCTCGCGAAGGGTTCCCAATCCCCGACAAGACTGGTACCCTTTCACGTCCAAATCTCTCAAACTCCGGGAGAGATTCTCAAAACCAAGGTTGACATGTTTCGAGTTCCTTTCAACATTTTGGAAATCCCGCTGAAACTTTGGACATTCTCGCGAAGGGTTCCCAATCCCCGACAAGATTGGTTCCCTTTCACGTCCAAATCTCTCAAACTCCGGGAGAGATTCTCAAAACCAAGGTTGACATGTTTCGAGTTCCTTTCAACATTTTGGAAATCCCGCTGAAACTTTGGACATTCTCGCGAAGGGTTCCCAATCCCCGACAAGACTGGTACCCTTTCACGTCCAAATCTCTCAAAGTCCGGGAGAGATTCTCAAAACCAAGGTTGACATGTTTCGAGTTCCTTTCAACATTTTGGAAATCCCGCTGAAACTTTGGACATTCTCGCGAAGGGTTCCCAATCCCCGACAAGACTGGTACCCTTTCACGTCCAAATCTCTCAAACTCCGGGAGAGATTCTCAAAACCAAGGTTGACATGTTTCGAGTTCCTTTCAACATTTTGGAAATCCCGCTGAAACTTTGGACATTCTCGCGAAGGGTTCCCAATCCCCGACAAGACTGGTACCCTTTCACGTCCAAATCTCTCCAACTCCGGGAGAGATTCTCAAAACCAAGGTTGACATGTTTCGAGTTCCTTTCAACATTTTGGAAATCCCGCTGAAACTTTGGACATTCTCGCGAAGGGTTCCCAATCCCCGACAAGACTGGTACCCTTTCACGTCCAAATCTCTCAAACTCCGGGAGAGATTCTCAAAACCAAGGTTGACATGTTTCGAGTTCCTTTCAACATTTTAGAAATCCCGCTGAAACTTTGGACATTCTCGCGAAGGGTTCCCAATCCCCGACAAGACTGGTACCCTTTCACGTCCAAATCTCTCAAACTCCGGGAGAGATTCTCAAAACCAAGGTTGACATGTTTCGAGTTCCTTTCAACATTTTGGAAATCCCGCTGAAACTTTGGACATTCTCGCGAAGGGTTCCCAATCCCCGACAAGACTGGTACCCTTTCACGTCCAAATCTCTCAAACTCCAGGAGAGATTCTCAAAACCAAGGTTGACATGTTTCGAGTTCCTTTCAACATTTTGGAAATCCCGCTGAAACTTTGGACATTCTCGCGAAGGGTTCCCAATCCCCGACAAGACTGGTACCCTTTCACGTCCAAATCTCTCAAACTCTGGGAGAGATTCTCAAAACCAAGGTTGACATGTTTCGAGTTCCTTTCAACATTTTGGAAATCCCGCTGAAACTTTGGACATTGTGGCGAAGGGTTCCCAATCCCCGACAAGACTGGTACCCTTTCACGTCCAAATCTCTCAAACTCCGGGAGAGATTCTCAAAACCAAGGTTGACATGTTTCGAGTTCCTTTCAACATTTTGGAAATCCCGCTGAAACTTTGGACATTCTCGCGAAGGGTTCCCAATCCCCGACAAGACTGGTACCCTTTCACGTCCAAATCTCTCAAACTCCGGGAGAGATTCTCAAAACCAAGGTTGACATGTTTCGAGTTCCTTTCAACATTTTGGAAATCCCGCTGAAACTTTGGACATTCTCGCGAAGGGTTCCCAATCCCCGACAAGACTGGTACCCTTTCACGTCCAAATCTCTCAAACTCCGGGAGAGATTCTCAAAACCAAGGTTGACATGTTTCGAGTTCCTTTCAACATTTTGGAAATCCCGCTGAAACTTTGGACATTCTCGCAAAGGGTTCCCAATCCCCGACAAGACTGGTACCCTTTCACGTCCAAATCTCTCAAACTCCGGGAGAGATTCTCAAAACCAAGGTTGACATGTTTCGAGTTCCTTTCAACATTTTGGAAATCCCGCTGAAACTTTGGACATTCTCGCGAAGGGTTCCCAATCCCCGACAAGACTGGTACCCTTTCACGTCCAAATCTCTCAAACTCCGGGAGAGATTCTCAAAACCAAGGTTGACATGTTTCGAGTTCCTTTCAACATTTTGGAAATCCCGCTGAAACTTTGGACATTCTCGCGAAGGGTTCCCAATCCCCGACAAGACTGGTAACCATTCACATCCAAATCTCTCAAAGTCCGGGAGAGATTCTCAAAACCAAGGTTGACATGTTTCGAGTTCCTTTCAACATTTTGGAAATCCCGCTGAAACTTTGGACATTCTCGCGAAGGGTTCCCAATCCCCGACAAGATTGGTACCCTTTCACGTCCAGATCTCTCAAACTCCGGGAGAGATTCTCAAACCCAGGCTGACATGTTTCGAGTTCCTTTCAACATTTTGGAAATCCCGCTGAAACTTTGGACATTCTCGCGAAGGGTTCCCAATCCCCGACAAGACTGGTACCCTTTCACGTCCAAATCTCTCAAACTCCGGGAGAGATTCTCAAAACCAAGGTTGACATGTTTCGAGTTCCTTTCAACATTTTGGAAATCCCGCTGAAACTTTGGACATTCTCGCGAAGGGTTCCCAATCCCCGACAAGACTGGTACCCTTTCACGTCCAAATCTCTCAAACTCCGGGAGAGATTCTCAAAACTAAGGTTGACATGTTTCGAGTTCCTTTCAACATTTTGGAAATCCTGCTGAAACTTTGGACATTCTCGCGAAGGGTTCCCAATCCCCGACAAGACTGGTACCCTTTCACGTCCAAATCTCTCAAACTCCGGGAGAGATTCTCAAAACCAAGGTTGACATGTTTCGAGTTCCTTTCAACATTTTGGAAATCCCGCTGAAACTTTGGACATTCTCGCGAAGGGTTCCCAATCCCCGACAAGATTGGTACCCTTTCACGTCCAAATCTCTCAAACTCCAGGAGAGATTCTCAAAACCAAGGTTGACATGTTTCGAGTTCCTTTCAACATTTTGGAAATCCCACTGAAACTTTGGACATTCTCGCGAAGGGTTCCCAATCCCCGACAAGACTGGTACCCTTTCACGTCCAAATCTCTCCAACTCCGGGAGAGATTCTCAAAACCAAGGTTGACATGTTTCGAGTTCCTTTCAACATTTTGGAAATCCCGCTGAAACTTTGGACATTCTCGCAAAGGGTTCCCAATCCCCGACAAGATTGGTAACCTTTCACGTCCAAATCTCTCAAACTCCGGGAGAGATTCTCAAAACCAAGGTTGACATGTTTCGAGTTCCTTTCAACATTTTGGAAATCCCGCTGAAACTTTGGACATTCTCGCGAAGGGTTCCCAATCCCCGACAAGACTGGTACCCTTTCACGTCCAAATCTCTCAAACTCCGGGAGAGATTCTCAAAACCAAGGTTGACATGTTTCGAGTTCCTTTCAACATTTTGGAAATCTTGCTGAAACTTTGGACATTCTCGCGAAGGGTTCCCAATCCCCGACAAGACTGGTACCCTTTCACGTCCAAATCTCTCAAACTCCGGGAGAGATTCTCAAAACCAAGGTTGACATGTTTCGAGTTCCTTTCAACATTTTGGAAATCCCGCTGAAACTTTGGACATTCTCGCGAAGGGTTCCCAATCCCCGACAAGATTGGTTCCCTTTAACGTCCAGAACTCTCAAACTCCGGGAGAGATTCTCAAAACCAAGGTTGACATGTTTCGAGCTCCTTTCAACATTTTGGAAATCCCGCTGAAACTTTGGACATTCTTGCGAAGGGTTCCCAATCCCCGACAAGACTGGTACCCTTTCACGTCCAAATCTCTCAAACTCCGGGAGAGATTCTCAAAACCAAGGTTGACATGTTTCGAGTTCCTTTCAACATTTTGGAAATCCCGCTGAAACTTTGGACATTCTCGCGAAGGGTTCCCAATCCCCGACAAGACTGGTACCCTTTCACGTCCAAATCTCTCAAACTCCAGGAGAGATTCTCAAAACCAAGGTTGACATGTTTCGAGTTCCTTTCAACATTTTGGAAATCCCGCTGAAACTTTGGACATTCTCGCGAAGGGTTCCCAATCCCCGACAAGACTGGTACCCTTTCACGTCCAAATCTCTCAAACTCCGGGAGAGATTCTCAAAACCAAGGTTGACATGTTTCGAGTTCCTTTCAACATTTTGGAAATCCCGCTGAAACTTTGGACATTCTCGCGAAGGGTTCCCAATCCCCGACAAGACTGGTACCCTTTCACGTCCAAATCTCTCAAACTCCAGGAGAGATTCTCAAAACCAAGGTTGACATGTTTCGAGTTCCTTTCAACATTTTGGAAATCCCGCTGAAACTTTGGACATTCTCGCGAAGGGTTCCCAATCCCCGACAAGACTGGTACCCTTTCACGTCCAAATCTCTCCAACTCCGGGAGAGATTCTCAAAACCAAGGTTGACATGTTTCGAGTTCCTTTCAACATTTTGGAAATCCCGCTGAAACTTTGGACATTCTCGCAAAGGGTTCCCAATCCCCGACAAGATTGGTACCCTTTCACGTCCAAATCTCTCAAACTCCGGGAGAGATTCTCAAAACCAAGGTTGACATGTTTCGAGTTCCTTTCAACATTTTGGAAATCCCGCTGAAACTTTGGACATTCTCGCGAAGGGTTCCCAATCCCCGACAAGACTGGTACCCTTTCACGTCCAAATCTCTCAAACTCCGGGAGAGATTCTCAAAACCAAGGTTGACATGTTTCGAGTTCCTTTCAACATTTTGGAAATCCCGCTGAAACTTTGGACATTCTCGCGAAGGGTTCCCAATCCCCGACAAGACTGGTACCCTTTCACGTCCAAATCTCTCAAACTCCAGGAGAGATTCTCAAAACCAAGGTTGACATGTTTCGAGTTCCTTTCAACATTTTGGAAATCCCGCTGAAACTTTGGACATTCTCGCGAAGGGTTCCCAATCCCCGACAAGACTGGTACCCTTTCACGTCCAAATCTCTCAAACTCTGGGAGAGATTCTCAAAACCAAGGTTGACATGTTTCGAGTTCCTTTCAACATTTTGGAAATCCCGCTGAAACTTTGGACATTCTCGCAAAGGGTTCCCAATCCCCGACAAGACTGGTACCCTTTCACGTCCAAATCTCTCAAACTCCGGGAGAGATTCTCAAAACCAAGGTTGACATGTTTCGAGTTCCTTTCAACATTTTGGAAATCCCGCTGAAACTTTGGACATTCTCGCGAAGGGTTCCCAATCCCCGACAAGACTGGTACCCTTTCACGTCCAAATCTCTCAAACTCCGGGAGAGATTCTCAAAACCAAGGTTGACATGTTTCGAGTTCCTTTCAACATTTTGGAAATCCCGCTGAAACTTTGGACATTCTCGCAAAGGGTTCCCAATCCCCGACAAGACTGGTACCCTTTCACGTCCAAATCTCTCAAACTCCGGGAGAGATTCTCAAAACCAAGGTTGACATGTTTCGAGTTCCTTTCAACATTTTGGAAATCCCGCTGAAACTTTGGACATTCTCGCGAAGGGTTCCCAATCCCCGACAAGACTGGTACCCTTTCACGTCCAAATCTCTCCAACTCCGGGAGAGATTCTCAAAACCAAGGTTGACATGTTTCGAGTTCCTTTCAACATTTTGTAAATCCCGATGAAACTTTGGACATTCTCGCGAAGGGTTCCCAATCCCCGACAAGACTGGTACCCTTTCACGTCCAGATCTCTCCAACTCCGGGAGAGATTCTCAAAACCAAGGTTGACATGTTTCGAGTTCCTTTCAACATTTTGGAAATCCCGCTGAAACTTTGGACATTCTCGCGAAGGGTTCCCAATCCCCGACAAGACTGGTACCCTTTCACGTCCAAATCTCTCAAACTCCGGGAGAGATTCTCAAAACCAAGGTTGACATGTTTCGAGTTCCTTTCAACATTTTGGAAATCCCGCTGAAACTTTGGACATTCTCGCGAAGGGTTCCCAATCCCCGACAAGATTGGTTCCCTTTCACGTCCAAATCTCTCAAACTCCGGGAGAGATTCTCAAAACCAAGGTTGACATGTTTCGAGTTCCTTTCAACATTTTGGAAATCCCGCTGAAACTTTGGACATTCTCGCGAAGGGTTCCCAATCCCCGACAAGACTGGTACCCTTTCACGTCCAAATCTCTCAAAGTCCGGGAGAGATTCTCAAAACCAAGGTTGACATGTTTCGAGTTCCTTTCAACATTTTGGAAATCCCGCTGAAACTTTGGACATTCTCGCGAAGGGTTCCCAATCCCCGACAAGACTGGTACCCTTTCACGTCCAAATCTCTCAAACTCCGGGAGAGATTCTCAAAACCAAGGTTGACATGTTTCGAGTTCCTTTCAACATTTTGGAAATCCCGCTGAAACTTTGGACATTCTCGCGAAGGGTTCCCAATCCCCGACAAGACTGGTACCCTTTCACGTCCAAATCTCTCCAACTCCGGGAGAGATTCTCAAAACCAAGGTTGACATGTTTCGAGTTCCTTTCAACATTTTGGAAATCCCGCTGAAACTTTGGACATTCTCGCGAAGGGTTCCCAATCCCCGACAAGACTGGTACCCTTTCACGTCCAAATCTCTCAAACTCCGGGAGAGATTCTCAAAACCAAGGTTGACATGTTTCGAGTTCCTTTCAACATTTTAGAAATCCCGCTGAAACTTTGGACATTCTCGCGAAGGGTTCCCAATCCCCGACAAGACTGGTACCCTTTCACGTCCAAATCTCTCAAACTCCGGGAGAGATTCTCAAAACCAAGGTTGACATGTTTCGAGTTCCTTTCAACATTTTGGAAATCCCGCTGAAACTTTGGACATTCTCGCGAAGGGTTCCCAATCCCCGACAAGACTGGTACCCTTTCACGTCCAAATCTCTCAAACTCCAGGAGAGATTCTCAAAACCAAGGTTGACATGTTTCGAGTTCCTTTCAACATTTTGGAAATCCCGCTGAAACTTTGGACATTCTCGCGAAGGGTTCCCAATCCCCGACAAGACTGGTACCCTTTCACGTCCAAATCTCTCAAACTCTGGGAGAGATTCTCAAAACCAAGGTTGACATGTTTCGAGTTCCTTTCAACATTTTGGAAATCCCGCTGAAACTTTGGACATTGTGGCGAAGGGTTCCCAATCCCCGACAAGACTGGTACCCTTTCACGTCCAAATCTCTCAAACTCCGGGAGAGATTCTCAAAACCAAGGTTGACATGTTTCGAGTTCCTTTCAACATTTTGGAAATCCCGCTGAAACTTTGGACATTCTCGCGAAGGGTTCCCAATCCCCAACAAGACTGGTACCCTTTCACGTCCAAATCTCTCAAACTCCGGGAGAGATTCTCAAAACCAAGGTTGACATGTTTCGAGTTCCTTTCAACATTTTGGAAATCCCGCTGAAACTTTGGACATTCTCGCGAAGGGTTCCCAATCCCCGACAAGACTGGTACCCTTTCACGTCCAAATCTCTCAAACTCCGGGAGAGATTCTCAAAACCAAGGTTGACATGTTTCGAGTTCCTTTCAACATTTTGGAAATCCCGCTGAAACTTTGGACATTCTCGCAAAGGGTTCCCAATCCCCGACAAGACTGGTACCCTTTCACGTCCAAATCTCTCAAACTCCGGGAGAGATTCTCAAAACCAAGGTTGACATGTTTCGAGTTCCTTTCAACATTTTGGAAATCCCGCTGAAACTTTGGACATTCTCACGAAGGGTTCCCAATCCCCGACAAGACTGGTACCCTTTCACGTCCAAATCTCTCAAACTCCGGGAGAGATTCTCAAAACCAAGGTTGACATGTTTCGAGTTCCTTTCAACATTTTGGAAATCCCGCTGAAACTTTGGACATTCTCGCGAAGGGTTCCCAATCCCCGACAAGATTGGTACCCTTTCACGTCCAGATCTCTCAAACTCCGGGAGAGATTCTCAAACCCAGGCTGACATGTTTCGAGTTCCTTTCAACATTTTGGAAATCCCGCTGAAACTTTGGACATTCTCGCGAAGGGTTCCCAATCCCCGACAAGACTGGTACCCTTTCACGTCCAAATCTCTCAAACTCCGGGAGAGATTCTCAAAACCAAGGTTGACATGTTTCGAGTTCCTTTCAACATTTTGGAAATCCCGCTGAAACTTTGGACATTCTCGCGAAGGGTTCCCAATCCCCGACAAGACTGGTACCCTTTCACGTCCAAATCTCTCAAACTCCGGGAGAGATTCTCAAAACTAAGGTTGACATGTTTCGAGTTCCTTTCAACATTTTGGAAATCCTGCTGAAACTTTGGACATTCTCGCGAAGGGTTCCCAATCCCCGACAAGACTGGTACCCTTTCACGTCCAAATCTCTCAAACTCCGGGAGAGATTCTCAAAACCAAGGTTGACATGTTTCGAGTTCCTTTCAACATTTTGGAAATCCCGCTGAAACTTTGGACATTCTCGCGAAGGGTTCCCAATCCCCGACAAGATTGGTACCCTTTCACGTCCAAATCTCTCAAACTCCAGGAGAGATTCTCAAAACCAAGGTTGACATGTTTCGAGTTCCTTTCAACATTTTGGAAATCCCACTGAAACTTTGGACATTCTCGCGAAGGGTTCCCAATCCCCGACAAGACTGGTACCCTTTCACGTCCAAATCTCTCCAACTCCGGGAGAGATTCTCAAAACCAAGGTTGATATGTTTCGAGTTCCTTTCAACATTTTGGAAATCCCGCTGAAACTTTGGACATTCTCGCAAAGGGTTCCCAATCCCCGACAAGATTGGTAACCTTTCACGTCCAAATCTCTCAAACTCCGGGAGAGATTCTCAAAACCAAGGTTGACATGTTTCGAGTTCCTTTCAACATTTTGGAAATCCCGCTGAAACTTTGGACATTCTCGCGAAGGGTTCCCAATCCCCGACAAGACTGGTACCCTTTCACGTCCAAATCTCTCAAACTCCGGGAGAGATTCTCAAAACCAAGGTTGACATGTTTCGAGTTCCTTTCAACATTTTGGAAATCTTGCTGAAACTTTGGACATTCTCGCGAAGGGTTCCCAATCCCCGACAAGACTGGTACCCTTTCACGTCCAAATCTCTCAAACTCCGGGAGAGATTCTCAAAACCAAGGTTGACATGTTTCGAGTTCCTTTCAACATTTTGGAAATCCCGCTGAAACTTTGGACATTCTCGCGAAGGGTTCCCAATCCCCGACAAGATTGGTTCCCTTTAACGTCCAGAACTCTCAAACTCCGGGAGAGATTCTCAAAACCAAGGTTGACATGTTTCGAGTTCCTTTCAACATTTTGGAAATCCCGCTGAAACTTTGGACATTCTTGCGAAGGGTTCCCAATCCCCGACAAGACTGGTACCCTTTCACGTCCAAATCTCTCAAACTCCGGGAGAGATTCTCAAAACCAAGGTTGACATGTTTCGAGTTCCTTTCAACATTTTGGAAATCCCGCTGAAACTTTGGACATTCTCGCGAAGGGTTCCCAATCCCCGACAAGACTGGTACCCTTTCACGTCCAAATCTCTCAAACTCCAGGAGAGATTCTCAAAACCAAGGTTGACATGTTTCGAGTTCCTTTCAACATTTTGGAAATCCCGCTGAAACTTTGGACATTCTCGCGAAGGGTTCCCAATCCCCGACAAGACTGGTACCCTTTCACGTCCAAATCTCTCAAACTCCGGGAGAGATTCTCAAAACCAAGGTTGACATGTTTCGAGTTCCTTTCAACATTTTGGAAATCCCGCTGAAACTTTGGACATTCTCGCGAAGGGTTCCCAATCCCCGACAAGACTGGTACCCTTTCACGTCCAAATCTCTCCAACTCCGGGAGAGATTCTCAAAACCAAGGTTGACATGTTTCGAGTTCCTTTCAACATTTTGGAAATCCCGCTGAAACTTTGGACATTCTCGCGAAGGGTTCCCAATCCCCGACAAGATTGGTACCCTTTCACGTCCAAATCTCTCAAACTCCGGGAGAGATTCTCAAAACCAAGGTTGACATGTTTCGAGTTCCTTTCAACATTTTGGAAATCCCGCTGAAACTTTGGACATTCTCGCGAAGGGTTCCCAATCCCCGACAAGACTGGTACCCTTTCACGTCCAAATCTCTCCAACTCCGGGAGAGATTCTCAAAACCAAGGTTGACATGTTTCGAGTTCCTTTCAACATTTTGGAAATCCCGCTGAAACTTTGGACATTCTCGCGAAGGGTTCCCAATCCCCGACAAGATTGGTTCCCTTTCACGTCCAAATCTCTCAAACTCCGGGAGAGATTCTCAAAACCAAGGTTGACATGTTTCGAGTTCCTTTCAACATTTTGGAAATCCCGCTGAAACTTTGGACATTCTCGCGAAGGGTTCCCAATCCCCGACAAGACTGGTACCCTTTCACGTCCAAATCTCTCAAACTCCGGGAGAGATTCTCAAAACCAAGGTTGACATGTTTCGAGTTCCTTTCAACATTTTGGAAATCCCGCTGAAACTTTGGACATTCTCGCGAAGGGTTCCCAATCCCCGACAAGACTGGTACCCTTTCACGTCCAAATCTCTCAAACTCCGGGAGAGATTCTCAAAACCAAGGTTGACATGTTTCGAGTTCCTTTCAACATTTTGGAAATCCCGCTGAAACTTTGGACATTCTCGCGAAGGGTTCCCAATCCCCGACAAGACTGGTACCCTTTCACGTCCAAATCTCTCAAACTCCGGGAGAGATTCTCAAAACCAAGGTTGACATGTTTCGAGTTCCTTTCAACATTTTGGAAATCCCGCTGAAACTTTGGACATTCTCGCGAAGGGTTCCCAATCCCCGACAAGACTGGTACCCTTTCACGTCCAAATCTCTCAAACTCCGGGAGAGATTCTCAAAACCAAGGTTGACATGTTTCGAGTTCCTTTCAACATTTTGGAAATCCCGCTGAAACTTTGGACATTCTCGCGAAGGGTTCTCAATCCCCGACAAGACTGGTACCCTTTCACGTCCAAATCTCTCAAACTCTGGGAGAGATTCTCAAAACCAAGGTTGACATGTTTCGAGTTCCTCTCAACATTTTGGAAATCCCGCTGAAACTTTGGACATTCTCGCGAAGGGTTCCCAATCCCCGACAAGATTGGTACCCTTTCACGTCCAGATCTCTCAAACTCCGTGAGAGATTCTCAAACCCAGGTTGACATGTTTCGAGTTCCTTTCAACATTTTGGAAATCCCGCTGAAACTTTGGACATTCTCGCGAAGGGTTTCCAATCCCCGACAAGACTGGTACCCTTTCACGTCCAAATCTCTCAAACTCCGGGAGAGATTCTCAAAACCAAGGTTGACATGTTTCGAGTTCCTTTCAACATTTTGGAAATCCCGCTGAAACTTTGGACGTTCTCGCGAAGGGTTCCCAATCCCCGACAAGACTGGTACCCTTTCACGTCCAAATCTCTCAAACTCCGGGAGAGATTCTCAAAACCAAGGTTGACATGTTTCGAGTTCCTTTCAACATTTTGGAAATCCCGCTGAAACTTTGGACATTCTCGCGAAGGGTTCCCAATCCCCGACAAGACTGGTACCCTTTCACGTCCAAATCTCTCAAACTCCGGGAGAGTTTCTCAAAACCAAGGTTGACATGTTTCGAGTTCCTTTCAACATTCTGGAAATCCCGCTGAAACTTTGGACATTCTCGCGAAGGGTTCCCAATCCCCGACAAGACTGGTACCCTTTCACGTCCAAATCTCTCAAACTCCGGGAGAGATTCTCAAAACCAAGGTTGACATGTTTCGAGTTCCTTTCAACATTCTGGAAATCCCGCTGAAACTTTGGACATTCTCGCGAAGGGTTCCCAATCCCCGACAAGACTGGTACCCTTTCACGTCCAAATCTCTCAAACTCCGGGAGAGATTCTCAAAACCAAGGTTGACATGTTTCGAGTTCCTTTCAACATTCTGGAAATCCCGCTGAAACTTTGGACATTCTCGCGAAGGGTTCCCAATCCCCGACAAGACTGGTACCCTTTCACGTCCAAATCTCTCAAACTCTGGGAGAGATTCTCAAAACCAAGGTTGACATGTTTCGAGTTCCTTTCAACATTCTGGAAATCCCGCTGAAACTTTGGACATTCTCGCGAAGGGTTCCCAATCCCCGACAAGACTGGTACCCTTTCACGTCCAAATCTCTCAAACTCCGGGAGAGATTCTCAAAACCAAGGTTGACATGTTTCGAGTTCCTTTCAACATTTTGGAAATCCCGCTGAAACTTTGGACATTCTCGCGAAGGGTTCCCAATCCCCGACAAGACTGGTACCCTTTCACGTCCAAATCTCTCAAACTCCGGGAGAGATTCTCAAAACCAAGGTTGACATGTTTCGAGTTCCTTTCAACATTTTGGAAATCCCGCTGAAACTTTGGACATTCTCGCGAAGGGTTCCCAATCCCCGACAAGACTGGTACCCTTTCACGTCCAAATCTCTCAAACTCTGGGAGAGATTCTCAAAACCAAGGTTGACATGTTTCGAGTTCCTTTCAACATTTTGGAAATCCCGCTGAAACTTTGGACATTCTCGCGAAGGGTTCCCAATCCCCGACAAGACTGGTACCCTTTCACGTCCAAATCTCTCAAACTCCGGGAGAGATTCTCAAAACCAAGGTTGACATGTTTCGAGTTCCTTTCAACATTTTAGAAATCCCGCTGAAACTTTGGACATTCTCGCGAAGGGTTCCCAATCCCCGACAAGACTGGTACCCTTTCACGTCCAAATCTCTCAAACTCCGGGAGAGATTCTCAAAACCAAGGTTGACATGTTTCGAGTTCCTTTCAACATTTTGGAAATCCCGCTGAAACTTTGGACATTCTCGCGAAGGGTTCCCAATCCCCGACAAGACTGGTACCCTTTCACGTCCAAATCTCTCAAACTCCAGGAGAGATTCTCAAAACCAAGGTTGACATGTTTCGAGTTCCTTTCAACATTTTGGAAATCCCGCTGAAACTTTGGACATTCTCGCGAAGGGTTCCCAATCCCCGACAAGACTGGTACCCTTTCACGTCCAAATCTCTCAAACTCTGGGAGAGATTCTCAAAACCAAGGTTGACATGTTTCGAGTTCCTTTCAACATTTTGGAAATCCCGCTGAAACTTTGGACATTGTGGCGAAGGGTTCCCAATCCCCGACAAGACTGGTACCCTTTCACGTCCAAATCTCTCAAACTCCGGGAGAGATTCTCAAAACCAAGGTTGACATGTTTCGAGTTCCTTTCAACATTTTGGAAATCCCGCTGAAACTTTGGACATTCTCGCGAAGGGTTCCCAATCCCCAACAAGACTGGTACCCTTTCACGTCCAAATCTCTCAAACTCCGGGAGAGATTCTCAAAACCAAGGTTGACATGTTTCGAGTTCCTTTCAACATTTTGGAAATCCCGCTGAAACTTTGGACATTCTCGCGAAGGGTTCCCAATCCCCGACAAGACTGGTACCCTTTCACGTCCAAATCTCTCAAACTCCGGGAGAGATTCTCAAAACCAAGGTTGACATGTTTCGAGTTCCTTTCAACATTTTGGAAATCCCGCTGAAACTTTGGACATTCTCGCAAAGGGTTCCCAATCCCCGACAAGACTGGTACCCTTTCACGTCCAAATCTCTCAAACTCCGGGAGAGATTCTCAAAACCAAGGTTGACATGTTTCGAGTTCCTTTCAACATTTTGGAAATCCCGCTGAAACTTTGGACATTCTCGCGAAGGGTTCCCAATCCCCGACAAGATTGGTACCCTTTCACGTCCAGATCTCTCAAACTCCGGGAGAGATTCTCAAACCCAGGCTGACATGTTTCGAGTTCCTTTCAACATTTTGGAAATCCCGCTGAAACTTTGGACATTCTCGCGAAGGGTTCCCAATCCCCGACAAGACTGGTACCCTTTCACGTCCAAATCTCTCAAACTCCGGGAGAGATTCTCAAAACCAAGGTTGACATGTTTCGAGTTCCTTTCAACATTTTGGAAATCCCGCTGAAACTTTGGACATTCTCGCGAAGGGTTCCCAATCCCCGACAAGACTGGTACCCTTTCACGTCCAAATCTCTCAAACTCCGGGAGAGATTCTCAAAACTAAGGTTGACATGTTTCGAGTTCCTTTCAACATTTTGGAAATCCTGCTGAAACTTTGGACATTCTCGCGAAGGGTTCCCAATCCCCGACAAGACTGGTACCCTTTCACGTCCAAATCTCTCAAACTCCGGGAGAGATTCTCAAAACCAAGGTTGACATGTTTCGAGTTCCTTTCAACATTTTGGAAATCCCGCTGAAACTTTGGACATTCTCGCGAAGGGTTCCCAATCCCCGACAAGACTGGTACCCTTTCACGTCCAAATCTCTCCAACTCCGGGAGAGATTCTCAAAACCAAGGTTGATATGTTTCGAGTTCCTTTCAACATTTTGGAAATCCCGCTGAAACTTTGGACATTCTCGCAAAGGGTTCCCAATCCCCGACAAGATTGGTAACCTTTCACGTCCAAATCTCTCAAACTCCGGGAGAGATTCTCAAAACCAAGGTTGACATGTTTCGAGTTCCTTTCAACATTTTGGAAATCCCGCTGAAACTTTGGACATTCTCGCGAAGGGTTCCCAATCCCCGACAAGACTGGTACCCTTTCACGTCCAAATCTCTCAAACTCCGGGAGAGATTCTCAAAACCAAGGTTGACATGTTTCGAGTTCCTTTCAACATTTTGGAAATCTTGCTGAAACTTTGGACATTCTCGCGAAGGGTTCCCAATCCCCGACAAGACTGGTACCCTTTCACGTCCAAATCTCTCAAACTCTGGGAGAGATTCTCAAAACCAAGGTTGACATGTTTCGAGTTCCTTTCAACATTTTGGAAATCCCGCTGAAACTTTGGACATTCTCGCGAAGGGTTCCCAATCCCCGACAAGATTGGTTCCCTTTAACGTCCAGAACTCTCAAACTCCGGGAGAGATTCTCAAAACCAAGGTTGACATGTTTCGAGTTCCTTTCAACATTTTGGAAATCCCGCTGAAACTTTGGACATTCTTGCGAAGGGTTCCCAATCCCCGACAAGACTGGTACCCTTTCACGTCCAAATCTCTCAAACTCCGGGAGAGATTCTCAAAACCAAGGTTGACATGTTTCGAGTTCCTTTCAACATTTTGGAAATCCCGCTGAAACTTTGGACATTCTCGCGAAGGGTTCCCAATCCCCGACAAGACTGGTACCCTTTCACGTCCAAATCTCTCAAACTCCAGGAGAGATTCTCAAAACCAAGGTTGACATGTTTCGAGTTCCTTTCAACATTTTGGAAATCCCGCTGAAACTTTGGACATTCTCGCGAAGGGTTCCCAATCCCCGACAAGACTGGTACCCTTTCACGTCCAAATCTCTCAAACTCCGGGAGAGATTCTCAAAACCAAGGTTGACATGTTTCGAGTTCCTTTCAACATTTTGGAAATCCCGCTGAAACTTTGGACATTCTCGCGAAGGGTTCCCAATCCCCGACAAGACTGGTACCCTTTCACGTCCAAATCTCTCCAACTCCGGGAGAGATTCTCAAAACCAAGGTTGACATGTTTCGAGTTCCTTTCAACATTTTGGAAATCCCGCTGAAACTTTGGACATTCTCGCGAAGGGTTCCCAATCCCCGACAAGATTGGTACCCTTTCACGTCCAAATCTCTCAAACTCCGGGAGAGATTCTCAAAACCAAGGTTGACATGTTTCGAGTTCCTTTCAACATTTTGGAAATCCCGCTGAAACTTTGGACATTCTCGCGAAGGGTTCCCAATCCCCGACAAGACTGGTACCCTTTCACGTCCAAATCTCTCCAACTCCGGGAGAGATTCTCAAAACCAAGGTTGACATGTTTCGAGTTCCTTTCAACATTTTGGAAATCCCGCTGAAACTTTGGACATTCTCGCGAAGGGTTCCCAATCCCCGACAAGATTGGTTCCCTTTCACGTCCAAATCTCTCAAACTCCGGGAGAGATTCTCAAAACCAAGGTTGACATGTTTCGAGTTCCTTTCAACATTTTGGAAATCCCGCTGAAACTTTGGACATTCTCGCGAAGGGTTCCCAATCCCCGACAAGACTGGTACCCTTTCACGTCCAAATCTCTCAAACTCCGGGAGAGATTCTCAAAACCAAGGTTGACATGTTTCGAGTTCCTTTCAACATTTTGGAAATCCCGCTGAAACTTTGGACATTCTCGCGAAGGGTTCCCAATCCCCGACAAGACTGGTACCCTTTCACGTCCAAATCTCTCAAACTCCGGGAGAGATTCTCAAAACCAAGGTTGACATGTTTCGAGTTCCTTTCAACATTTTGGAAATCCCGCTGAAACTTTGGACATTCTCGCGAAGGGTTCCCAATCCCCGACAAGACTGGTACCCTTTCACGTCCAAATCTCTCAAACTCCGGGAGAGATTCTCAAAACCAAGGTTGACATGTTTCGAGTTCCTTTCAACATTTTGGAAATCCCGCTGAAACTTTGGACATTCTCGCGAAGGGTTCCCAATCCCCGACAAGACTGGTACCCTTTCACGTCCAAATCTCTCAAACTCCGGGAGAGATTCTCAAAACCAAGGTTGACATGTTTCGAGTTCCTTTCAACATTTTGGAAATCCCGCTGAAACTTTGGACATTCTCGCGAAGGGTTCTCAATCCCCGACAAGACTGGTACCCTTTCACGTCCAAATCTCTCAAACTCTGGGAGAGATTCTCAAAACCAAGGTTGACATGTTTCGAGTTCCTCTCAACATTTTGGAAATCCCGCTGAAACTTTGGACATTCTCGCGAAGGGTTCCCAATCCCCGACAAGATTGGTACCCTTTCACGTCCAGATCTCTCAAACTCCGTGAGAGATTCTCAAACCCAGGTTGACATGTTTCGAGTTCCTTTCAACATTTTGGAAATCCCGCTGAAACTTTGGACATTCTCGCGAAGGGTTTCCAATCCCCGACAAGACTGGTACCCTTTCACGTCCAAATCTCTCAAACTCCGGGAGAGATTCTCAAAACCAAGGTTGACATGTTTCGAGTTCCTTTCAACATTTTGGAAATCCCGCTGAAACTTTGGACGTTCTCGCGAAGGGTTCCCAATCCCCGACAAGACTGGTACCCTTTCACGTCCAAATCTCTCAAACTCCGGGAGAGATTCTCAAAACCAAGGTTGACATGTTTCGAGTTCCTTTCAACATTTTGGAAATCCCGCTGAAACTTTGGACATTCTCGCGAAGGGTTCCCAATCCCCGACAAGACTGGTACCCTTTCACGTCCAAATCTCTCAAACTCCGGGAGAGTTTCTCAAAACCAAGGTTGACATGTTTCGAGTTCCTTTCAACATTCTGGAAATCCCGCTGAAACTTTGGACATTCTCGCGAAGGGTTCCCAATCCCCGACAAGACTGGTACCCTTTCACGTCCAAATCTCTCAAACTCCGGGAGAGATTCTCAAAACCAAGGTTGACATGTTTCGAGTTCCTTTCAACATTCTGGAAATCCCGCTGAAACTTTGGACATTCTCGCGAAGGGTTCCCAATCCCCGACAAGACTGGTACCCTTTCACGTCCAAATCTCTCAAACTCCGGGAGAGATTCTCAAAACCAAGGTTGACATGTTTCGAGTTCCTTTCAACATTCTGGAAATCCCGCTGAAACTTTGGACATTCTCGCGAAGGGTTCCCAATCCCCGACAAGACTGGTACCCTTTCACGTCCAAATCTCTCAAACTCTGGGAGAGATTCTCAAAACCAAGGTTGACATGTTTCGAGTTCCTTTCAACATTCTGGAAATCCCGCTGAAACTTTGGACATTCTCGCGAAGGGTTCCCAATCCCCGACAAGACTGGTACCCTTTCACGTCCAAATCTCTCAAACTCCGGGAGAGATTCTCAAAACCAAGGTTGACATGTTTCGAGTTCCTTTCAACATTTTGGAAATCCCGCTGAAACTTTGGACATTCTCGCGAAGGGTTCCCAATCCCCGACAAGACTGGTACCCTTTCACGTCCAAATCTCTCAAACTCCGGGAGAGATTCTCAAAACCAAGGTTGACATGTTTCGAGTTCCTTTCAACATTTTGGAAATCCCGCTGAAACTTTGGACATTCTCGCGAAGGGTTCCCAATCCCCGACAAGACTGGTACCCTTTCACGTCCAAATCTCTCAAACTCTGGGAGAGATTCTCAAAACCAAGGTTGACATGTTTCGAGTTCCTTTCAACATTTTGGAAATCCCGCTGAAACTTTGGACATTCTCGCGAAGGGTTCCCAATCCCCGACAAGACTGGTACCCTTTCACGTCCAAATCTCTCAAACTCCGGGAGAGATTCTCAAAACCAAGGTTGACATGTTTCGAGTTCCTTTCAACATTTTGGAAATCCCGCTGAAACTTTGGACATTCTCGCAAAGGGTTCCCAATCCCCGACAAGATTGGTTCCCTTTCACGTCCAAATCTCTCAAACTCCGGGAGAGATTCTCAAAACCAAGGTTGACATGTTTCGAGTTCCTTTCAACATTTTGGAAATCCCGCTGAAACTTTGGACATTCTCGCGAAGGGTTCCTAATCCCCGACAAGACTGGTACCCTTTCACGTCCAAATCTCTCAAAGTCCGGGAGAGATTCTCAAAACCAAGGTTGACATGTTTCGAGTTCCTTTCAACATTTTGGAAATCCCGCTGAAACTTTGGACATTCTCGCGAAGGGTTCCCAATCCCCGACAAGACTGGTACCCTTTCACGTCCAAATCTCTCAAACTCCGGGAGAGATTCTCAAAACCAAGGTTGACATGTTTCGAGTTCCTTTCAACATTCTGGAAATCCCGCTGAAACTTTGGACATTCTCGCGAAGGGTTCCCAATCCCCGACAAGATTGGTTCCCTTTCACGTCCAGATCTCTCAAACTCCGGGAGAGATTCTCAAAACCAAGGTTGACATGTTTCGAGTTCCTTTCAACATTTTGGAAATCCCGCTGAAACTTTGGACATTCTCGCGAAGGGTTCCTAATCCCCGACAAGACTGGTACCCTTTCACGTCCAAATCTCTCAAACTCCGGGAGAGATTCTCAAAACCAAGGTTGACATGTTTCGAGTTCCTTTCAACATTTTGGAAATCCCGCTGAAACTTTGGACATTCTCGCGAAGGGTTCCCAATCCCCGACAAGACTGGTACCCTTTCACGTCCAAATCTCTCCAACTCCGGGAGAGATTCTCAAAACCAAGGTTGACATGTTTCGAGTTCCTTTCAACATTTTGGAAATCCCGCTGAAACTTTGGACATTCTCGCGAAGGGTTCCCAATCCCCGACAAGACTGGTACCCTTTCACGTCCAAATCTCTCAAACTCCGGGAGAGATTCTCAAAACCAAGGTTGACATGTTTCGAGTTCCTTTCAACATTTTGGAAATCCCGCTGAAACTTTGGACATTCTCGCGAAGGGTTCCCAATCCCCGACAAGACTGGTACCCTTTCACGTCCAAATCTCTCAAACTCCGGGAGAGATTCTCAAAACCAAGGTTGACATGTTTCGAGTTCCTTTCAACATTTTGGAAATCCCGCTGAAACATTGGACATTCTCGCGAAGGGTTCCCAATCCCCGACAAGACTGGTACCCTTTCACGTCTAAATCTCTCAAACTCCGGGAGAGATTCTCAAAACCAAGGTTGACATGTTTCGAGTTCCTTTCAACATTTTGGAAATCCCGCTGAAACTTTGGACATTCTCGCGAAGGGTTGCCAATCCCCGACAAGACTGGTACCCTTTCACGTCCAAATCTCTCAAACTCCGGGAGAGATTCTCAAAACCAAGGTTGACATGTTTCGAGTTCCTTTCAACATTTTGGAAATCCCGCTGAAACTTTGGACATTCTCGCAAAGGGTTCCCAATCCCCGACAAGACTGGTACCCTTTCACGTCCAAATCTCTCAAACTCCGGGAGAGATTCTCAAAACCAAGGTTGACATGTTTCGAGTTCCTTTCAACATTTGGGAAATCCCGCTGAAACTTTGGACATTCTCGCGAAGAGTTCCCAATCCCCGACAAGACTGGTACCCTTTCACGTCCAAATCTCTCAAACTCCGGGAGAGATTCTCAAAACCAAGGTTGACATGTTTCGAGTTCCTTTCAACATTTTGGAAATCCCGCTGAAACTTTGGACATTCTCGCGAAGGGTTCCCAATCCCCGACAAGACTGGTACCCTTTCACGTCCAAATCTCTCAAACTCCGGGAGAGATTCTCAAAACCAAGGTTGACATGTTTCGAGTTCCTTTCAACATTTTGGAAATCCCGCTGAAACTTTGGACATTCTCGCAAAGGGTTCCCAATCCCCGACAAGATTGGTTCCCTTTCACGTCCAGATCTCTCAAACTCCGGGAGAGATTCTCAAAACCAAGGTTGACATGTTTCGAGTTCCTTTCAACATTTTGGAAATCCCGCTGAAACTTTGGACATTCTAGCGAAGGGTTCCTAATCCCCGACAAGACTGGTACCCTTTCACGTCCAAATCTCTCAAACTCCGGGAGAGATTCTCAAAACCAAGGTTGACATGTTTCGAGTTCCTTTCAACATTTTGGAAATCCCGCTGAAACTTTGGACATTCTCGCGAAGGGTTCCCAATCCCCGACAAGACTGGTACCCTTTCACGTCCAAATCTCTCAAACTCCGGGAGAGATTCTCAAAACCAAGGTTGACATGTTTCGAGTTTCTTTCAACATTCTGGAAATCCCGCTGAAATTTTGGAGATTCTCGCGAAGGGTTCCCAATCCCGGACAAGACTGGTACCCTTTCACGTCCAAATCTCTCAAACTCCGGGAGAGATTCTCAAAACCAAGGTTGACATGTTTCGAGTTCCTTTCAACATTTTGGAAATCCCGCTGAAACTTTGGACATTCTCGCGAAGGGTTCCTAATCCCCGACAAGACTGGTACCCTTTCACGTCCAAATCTCTCAAACTCCGGGAGAGATTCTCAAAACCAAGGTTGACATGTTTCGAGTTCCTTTCAACATTTGGGAAATCCCGCTGAAACTTTGGACATTCTCGCGAAGAGTTCCCAATCCCCGACAAGACTGGTACCCTTTCACGTCCAAATCTCTCAAACTCCGGGAGAGATTCTCAAAACCAAGGTTGACATGTTTCGAGTTCCTTTCAACATTTTGGAAATCCCGCTGAAACTTTGGACATTCTCGCGAAGGGTTTCCAATCCCCGACAAGACTGGTACCCTTTCACGTCCAAATCTCTCAAACTCCGGGAGAGATTCTCAAAACCAAGGTTGACATGTTTCGAGTTCCTTTCAACATTCTGGAAATCCCGCTGAAATTTTGGAGATTCTAGCGAAGGGTTCCCAATCCCCGACAAGACTGGTACCCTTTCACGTCCAAATATCTCAAACTCCGGGAGAGATTCTCAAAACCAAGGTTGACATGTTTCGAGTTCCTTTCAACATTTTGGAAATCCCGCTGAAACTTTGGACATTCTCGCGAAGGGTTCCCAATCCCCGACAAGACTGGTACCCTTTCACGTCCAAATCTCTCAAACTCCGGGAGAGATTCTCAAAACCAAGGTTGACATGTTTCGAGTTCCTTTCAACATTCTGGAAATCTTGGTGAAACTTTGGACATTCTCGCGAAGGGTTCCCAATCCCCGACAAGACTGGTACCCTTTCACGTCCAAATCTCTCAAACTCCGGGAGAGATTCTCAAAACCAAGGTTGACATGTTTCGAGTTCCTTTCAACATTTTGGAAATCCCGCTGAAACTTTGGACATTCTCGCGAAGGGTTCCCAATCCCCAACAAGACTGGTACCCTTTCACGTCCAAATCTCTCAAACTCCGGGAGAGATTCTCAAAACCAAGGTTGACATGTTTCGAGTTTTTTCAACATTCTGGAAATCCCGCTGAAATTTTGGAGATTCTCGCGAAGGGTTCCCAATCCCCGACAAGACTGGTACCCTTTCACGTCCAAATCTCTCAAACTCCGGGAGAGATTCTCAAAACCAAGGTTGACATGTTTCGAGTTCCTTTCAACATTTTGGAAATCCCGCTAAAACATTGGACATTCTCGCGAAGGGTTCCCAATCCCCGACAAGACTGGTACCCTTTCACGTCCAAATCTCTCAAACTCCGGGAGAGATTCTCAAAACCAAGGTTGACATGTTTCAAGTTCCTTTCAACATTTTGGAAATCCCGCTGAAACATTGGACATTCTCGCGAAGGGTTCCCAATCCCCGACAAGATTGGTACCCTTTCACGTCCAAATCTCTCAAACTCTGGGAGAGATTCTCAAAACCAAGGTTGACATGTTTCGAGTTCCTTTCAACATTTTGGAAATCCCGCTGAAACTTTGGACATTCTCGCAAAGGGTTCCCAATCCCCGACAAGATTGGTTCCCTTTCACGTCCAGATCTCTCAAACTCCGGGAGAGATTCTCAAAACCAAGGTTGACATGTTTCGAGTTCCTTTCAACATTTTGGAAATCCCGCTGAAACTTTGGACATTCTCGCGAAGGGTTCCCAATCCCCGACAAGACTGGTACCCTTTCACGTCCAAATCTCTCAAACTCCGGGAGAGATTCTCAAAACCAAGGTTGACATGTTTCGAGTTTCTTTCAACATTCTGGAAATCCCGCTGAAATTTTGGAGATTCTCGCGAAGGGTTCCCAATCCCCGACAAGACTGGTACCCTTTCACGTCCAAATCTCTCAAACTCCGGGAGAGATTCTCAAAACCAAGGTTGACATGTTTCGAGTTCCTTTCAACATTTTGGAAATCCCGCTGAAACTTTGGACATTCTCGCGAAGGGTTCCTAATCCCCGACAAGACTGGTACCCTTTCACGTCCAAATCTCTCAAACTCCGGGAGAGATTCTCAAAACCAAGGTTGACATGTTTCGAGTTCCTTTCAACATTTGGGAAATCCCGCTGAAACTTTGGACATTCTCGCGAAGAGTTCCCAATCCCCGACAAGACTGGTACCCTTTCACGTCCAAATCTCTCAAACTCCGGGAGAGATTCTCAAAACCAAGGTTGACATGTTTCGAGTTCCTTTCAACATTTTGGAAATCCCGCTGAAACTTTGGACATTCTCGCGAAGGGTTCCCAATCCCCGACAAGACTGGTACCCTTTCACGTCCAAATCTCTCAAACTCCGGGAGAGATTCTCAAAACCAAGGTTGACATGTTTCGAGTTCCTTTCAACATTTTGGAAATCCCGCTGACACTTTGCACATTCTCGCGAAGGGTTCCCAATCCCCGACAAGACTGGTACCCTTTCACGTCCAAATCTCTCAAACTCCGGGAGAGATTCTCAAAACCAAGGTTGACATGTTTCGAGTTCCTTTCAACATTCTGGAAATCCCGCTGAAATTTTGGAGATTCTAGCGAAGGGTTCCCAATCCCCGACAAGACTGGTACCCTTTCACGTCCAAATCTCTCAAACTCCGGGAGAGATTCTCAAAACCAAGGTTGACATGTTTCAAGTTCCTTTCAACATTTTGGAAATCCCGCTGAAACTTTGGACATTCTCGCGAAGGGTTCCCAATCCCCGACAAGACTGGTACCCTTTCACGTCCAAATCTCTCAAACTCCGGGAGAGATTCTCAAAACCAAGGTTGACATGTTTCGAGTTCCTTTCAACATTCTGGAAATCTTGGTGAAACTTTGGACATTCTCGCGAAGGGTTCCCAATCCCCGACAAGACTGGTACCCTTTCACGTCCAAATCTCTCAAACTCCGGGAGAGATTCTCAAAACCAAGGTTGACATGTTTCGAGTTCCTTTCAACATTTTGGAAATCCCGCTGAAACTTTGCACATTCTCGCGAAGGGTTCCCAATCCCCGACAAGACTGGTACCCTTTCGCGTCCAAATCTCTCAAACTCCGGGAGAGATTCTCAAAACCAAGGTTGACATGTTTCGAGTTTCTTTCAACATTCTGGAAATCCCGCTGAAATTTTGGAGATTCTCGCGAAGGGTTCCCAATCCCCGACAAGACTGGTACCCTTTCACGTCCAGAACTCTCAAACTCCGGGAGAGATTCTCAAAACCAAGGTTGACATGTTTCGAGTTCCTTTCAACATTTTGGAAATCCCGCTGAAACTTTGGACATTCTCGCAAAGGGTTCCCAATCCCCGACAAGACTGGTACCCTTTCACGTCCAAATCTCTCAAACTCCGGGAGAGATTCTCAAAACCAAGGTTGACATGTTTCGAGTTCCTTTCAACATTTTGGAAATCCCGCTGAAACTTTGGACATTCTCGCGAAGGGTTCCCAATCCCCGACAAGACTGGTACCCTTTCACGTCCAAATCTCTCAAACTCTGGGAGAGATTCTCAAAACCAAGGTTGACATGTTTCGAGTTCCTTTCAACATTCTGGAAAACTTGGTGAAACTTTGGACATTCTCGCGAAGGGTTCCCAATCCCCGACAAGACTGGTACCCTTTCACGTCCAAATCTCTCAAACTCCGGGAGAGATTCTCAAAACCAAGGTTGACATGTTTCGAGTTCCTTTCAACATTTTGGAAATCCCGCTGAAACTTTGGACATTCTCGCGAAGGGTTCCCAATCCCCGACAAGACTGGTACCCTTTCACGTCCAAATCTCTCAAACTCCGGGAGAGATTCTCAAAACCAAGGTTGACATGTTTCGAGTTCCTTTCAACATTTTGGAAATCCCGCTGAAACTTTGGACATTCTCGCGAAGGGTTCCCAATCCCCGACAAGACTGGTACCCTTTCACGTCCAAATCTCTCAAACTCCAGGAGAGATTCTCAAAACCAAGGTTGACATGTTTCGAGTTCCTTTCAACATTTTGGAAATCCCGCTGAAACTTTGGACATTCTCGCGAAGGGTTCCCAATCCCCGACAAGATTGGTTCCCTTTCATGTCCAGATCTCTCAAACTCCGGGAGAGATTCTCAAAACCAAGGTTGACATGTTTCGAGTTCCTTTCAACATTTTGGAAATCCCGCTGAAACTTTGGACATTCTCGCGAAGGGTTCCCAATCCCCGACAAGACTGGTACCCTTTCACGTCCAAATCTCTCAAACTCCGGGAGCTATTCTCAAAACCAAGGTTGACATGTTTCGAGTTCCTTTCAACATTCTGGAAATCCCGCTGAAACTTTGGACATTCTCGCGAAGGGTTCCCAATCCCCGACAAGATTGGTACCCTTTCACGTCCAAATCTCTCAAACTCCGGGAGAGATTCTCAAAACCAAGGTTGACATGTTTCGAGTTCCTTTCAACATTTTTGAAATCCCGCTGAAACTTTGGACATTCTCGCGAAGGGTTCCCAATCCCCGACAAGATTGGTACCCTTTCACGTCCAAATCTCTCAAACTCTGGGAGAGATTCTCAAAACCAAGGTTGACATGTTTCGAGTTCCTTTCAACATTTTGGAAATCCCGCTGAAACTATGGACATTCTCGCGAAGGGTTGCCAATCCCCGACAAGACTGGTACCCTTTCACGTCCAAATCTCTCAAACTCCGGGAGAGATTCTCAAAACCAAGGTTGACATGTTTCGAGTTCCTTTCAACATTTTGGAAATCCCGCTGAAACTTTGGACATTCTCGCGAAGGGTTCCTAATCCCCGACAAGACTGGTACCCTTTCACGTCCAAATCTCTCAAACTCCGGGAGAGATTCTCAAAACCAAGGTTGACATGTTTCGAGTTCCTTTCAACATTTGGGAAATCCCGCTGAAACTTTGGACATTCTCGCGAAGAGTTCCCAATCCCCGACAAGACTGGTACCCTTTCACGTCCAAATCTCTCAAACTCCGGGAGAGATTCTCAAAACCAAGGTTGACATGTTTCGAGTTCCTTTCAACATTTTGGAAATCCCGCTGAAACTTTGGACGTTCTCGCGAAGGGTTCCCAATCCCCGACAAGACTGGTACCCTTTCACGTCCAAATCTCTCAAACTCCGGGAGAGATTCTCAAAACCAAGGTTGACATGTTTCGAGTTCCTTTCAACATTTTGGAAATCCCGCTGAAACTTTGGACGTTCTCGCGAAGGGTTCCCAATCCCCGACAAGACTGGTACCCTTTCACGTCCAAATCTCTCAAACTCCGGGAGAGTTTCTCAAAACCAAGGTTGACATGTTTCGAGTTCCTTTCAACATTTTGGAAATCCCGCTGAAACTTTGGACATTCTGGCGAAGGGTTCCCAATCCCCGACAAGACTGGTACCCTTTCACGTCCAAATCTCTCAAACTCCGGGAGAGATTCTCAAAACCAAGGTTGACATGTTTCGAGTTCCTTTCAACATTCTGGAAATCCCGCTGAAACTTTGGACATTCTCGCGAAGGGTTCCCAATCCCCGACAAGACTGGTACCCTTTCACGTCCAAATCTCTCAAACTCCGGGAGAGATTCTCAAAACCAAGGTTGACATGTTTCGAGTTCCTTTCAACATTTTGGAAATCCCGCTGAAACTTTGGACATTCTCGCGAAGGGTTCCCAATCCCCGACAAGACTGGTACCCTTTCACGTCCAAATCTCTCAAACTCCGGGAGAGATTCTCAAAACCAAGGTTGACATGTTTCGAGTTCCTTTCAACATTTTGGAAATCCCGCTGAAACTTTGGACATTCTCGCGAAGGGTTCCCAATCCCCGACAAGACTGGTACCCTTTCACGTCCAAATCTCTCAAACTCCGGGAGAGATTCTCAAAACCAAGGTTGACATGTTTCGAGTTCCTTTCAACATTTTGGAAATCCCGCTGAAACTTTGGACATTCTCGCGAAGGGTTCCCAATCCCCGACAAGACTGGTACCCTTTCACGTCCAAATCTCTCAAACTCTGGGAGAGATTCTCAAAACCAAGGTTGACATGTTTCGAGTTCCTTTCAACATTTTGGAAATCCCGCTGAAACTTTGGACATTCTCGCGAAGGGTTCCCAATCCCCGACAAGACTGGTACCCTTTCACGTCCAAATCTCTCAAACTCCGGGAGAGATTCTCAAAACCAAGGTTGACATGTTTCGAGTTCCTTTCAACATTTTGGAAATCCCGCTGAAACTTTGGAAATTCTCGCAAAGGGTTCCCAATCCCCGACAAGATTGGTTCCCTTTCACGTCCAGATCTCTCAAACTCCGGGAGAGATTCTCAAAACCAAGGTTGACATGTTTCGAGTTCCTTTCAACATTTTGGAAATCCCGCTGAAACTTTGGACATTCTCGCGAAGGGTTCCTAATCCCCGACAAGACTGGTACCCTTTCACGTCCAAATCTCTCAAAGTCCGGGAGAGATTCTCAAAACCAAGGTTGACATGTTTCGAGTTCCTTTCAACATTTTGGAAATCCCGCTGAAACTTTGGACATTCTCGCGAAGGGTTCCCAATCCCCGACAAGACTGGTACCCTTTCACGTCCAAATCTCTCAAACTCCGGGAGAGATTCTCAAAACCAAGGTGGACATGTTTCGAGTTCCTTTCAACATTCTGGAAATCCCGCTGAAACTTTGGACATTCTCGCGAAGGGTTCCCAATCCCCGACAAGATTGGTTCCCTTTCACGTCCAGATCTCTCAAACTCCGGGAGAGATTCTCAAAACCAAGGTTGACATGTTTCGAGTTCCTTTCAACATTTTGGAAATCCCGCTGAAACTTTGGACATTCTAGCGAAGGGTTCCTAATCCCCGACAAGACTGGTACCCTTTCACGTCCAAATCTCTCAAACTCCGGGAGAGATTCTCAAAACCAAGGTTGACATGTTTCGAGTTCCTTTCAACATTTTGGAAATCCCGCTGAAACTTTGGACATTCTCGCGAAGGGTTCCCAATCCCCGACAAGACTGGTACCCTTTCACGTCCAAATCTCTCAAACTCCGGGAGAGATTCTCAAAACCAAGGTTGACATGTTTCGAGTTCCTTTCAACATTTTGGAAATCCCGCTGAAACTTTGGACATTCTCGCGAAGGGTTCCCAATCCCCGACAAGACTGGTACCCTTTCACGTCCAAATCTCTCAAACTCCGGGAGAGATTCTCAAAACCAAGGTTGACATGTTTCGAGTTCCTTTCAACATTTTGGAAATCCCGCTGAAACTTTGGACATTCTCGCGAAGGGTTCCCAATCCCCGACAAGATTGGTACCCTTTCACGTCCAAATCTCTCAAACTCCGGGAGAGATTCTCAAAACCAAGGTTGACATGTTTCGAGTTCCTTTCAACATTTTGGAAATCCCGCTGAAACTTTGGACATTCTCGCGAAGGGTTCCCAATCCCCGACAAGACTGGTACCCTTTCACGTCCAAATCTCTCAAACTCTGGGAGAGATTCTCAAAACCAAGGTTGACATGTTTCGAGTTCCTTTCAACATTTTGGAAATCCCGCTGAAACTTTGGACATTCTCGCGAAGGGTTCCCAATCCCCGACAAGACTGGTACCCTTTCACGTCCAAATCTCTCAAACTCCGGGAGCTATTCTCAAAACCAAGGTTGACATGTTTCGAGTTCCTTTCAACATTCTGGAAATCCCGCTGAAACTTTGGACATTCTCGCGAAGGGTTCCCAATCCCCGACAAGACTGGTACCCTTTCACGTCCAAATCTCTCAAACTCCGGGAGAGATTCTCAAAACCAAGGTTGACATGTTTCGAGTTCCTTTCAACATTTTGGAAATCCCGCTGAAACTTTGGACATTCTCGCGAAGGGTTCCCAATCCCCGACAAGACTGGTACCCTTTCACGTCCAAATCTCTCAAACTCCGGGAGAGATTCTCAAAACCAAGGTTGACATGTTTCGAGTTCCTTTCAACATTTTGGAAATCCCGCTGAAACTTTGGACATTCTCGCGAAGGGTTCCCAATCCCCGACAAGACTGGTACCCTTTCACGTCCAAATCTCTCAAACTCCGGGAGAGATTCTCAAAACCAAGGTTGACATGTTTCGAGTTCCTTTCAACATTTTGGAAATCCCGCTGAAACTTTGGACATTCTCGCGAAGGGTTCCCAATCCCCGACAAGACTGGTACCCTTTCACGTCCAAATCTCTCAAACTCCGGGAGAGATTCTCAAAACCAAGGTTGACATGTTTCGAGTTCCTTTCAACATTTTGGAAATCCCGCTGAAACTTTGGACATTCTCGCGAAGGGTTCCCAATCCCCGACAAGACTGCTACCCTTTCACGTCCAAATCTCTCAAACTCCGGGAGAGATTCTCAAAACCAAGGTTGACATGTTTCGAGTTCCTTTCAACATTTTGGAAATCCCGCTGAAACTTTGGACATTCTCGCGAAGGGTTCCCAATCCCCGACAAGACTGGTACCCTTTCACGTCCAAATCTCTCAAACTCCGGGAGAGATTCTCAAAACCAAGGTTGACATGTTTCGAGTTCCTTTCAACATTTTGGAAATCCCGCTGAAACTTTGGACATTCTCGCGAAGGGTTCCCAATCCCCGACAAGACTGCTACCCTTTCACGTCCAAATCTCTCAAACTCCGGGAGAGATTCTCAAAACCAAGGTTGACATGTTTCGAGTTCCTTTCAACATTTTGGAAATCCCGCTGAAACTTTGGACATTCTCGCGAAGGGTTCCCAATCCCCGACAAGACTGGTACCCTTTCACGTCCAAATCTCTCAAACTCCGGGAGAGATTCTCAAAACCGAGGTTGACATGTTTCGAGTTCCTTTCAACATTTTGGAAATCCCGCTGAAACTTTGGAACATTCTCGCGAAGGGTTCCCTATCCCGAACAAGACTGGTACCCTTTCACGTCCAAATCTCTCAAACTCTGGGAGAGATTCTCAAAACCAAGGTTGACATGTTTCGAGTTCCTTTCAACATTTTGGAAATCCCGCTGAAACTTTGGACATTCTCGCGAAGGGTTCCCAATCCCCGACAAGACTGGTACCCTTTCACGTCTAAATCTCTCAAACTCCGGGAGAGATTCTCAAAACCAAGGTTGACATGTTTCGAGTTCCTTTCAACATTTTGGAAATCCCGCTGAAACTTTGGGCATTCTCGCGAAGGGTTCCCAATCCCCGACAAGACTGGTACCCTTTCACGTCTAAATCTCTCAAACTCCGGGAGAGATTCTCAAAACCAAGGTTGACATGTTTCGAGTTCCTTTCAACATTTTGGAAATCCCGCTGAAACTTTGGACATTCTGGCGAAGGGTTCCGAATCCCCGACAAGACTGGTACCCTTTCACGTCCAAATCTCTCAAACTCCGGGAGAGATTCTCAAAACCAAGGTTGACATGTTTCGAGTTCCTTTCAACATTTTGGAAATCCCGCTGAAACATTGGACATTCTCGCGAAGGGTTCCCAATCCCCGACAAGACTGGTACCCTTTCACGTCCAAATCTCTCAAACTCCGGGAGAGATTCTCAAAACCAAGGTTGACATGTTTCGAGTTCCTTTCAACATTTTGGAAATCCCGCTGAAACATTGGACATTCTCGCGAAGGGTTCCCAATCCCCGACAAGACTGGTACCCTTTCACGTCCAAATCTCTCAAACTCCGGGAGAGATTCTCAAAACCAAGGTTGACATGTTTCGAGTTCCTTTCAACATTTTGGAAATCCCGCTGAAACTTTGGACATTCTGGCGAAGGGTTCCCAATCCCCGACAAGACTGGTACCCTTTCACGTCCAAATCTCTCAAACTCCGGGAGAGATTCTCAAAACCAAGGTTGACATGTTTCGAGTTCCTTTCAACATTTTGGAAATCCCGCTGAAACTTTGGAACATTCTCGCGAAGGGTTCCCTATCCCGAACAAGACTGGTACCCTTTCACGTCCAAATCTCTCAAACTCTGGGAGAGATTCTCAAAACCAAGGTTGACATGTTTCGAGTTCCTTTCAACATTTTGGAAATCCCGCTGAAACTTTGGACATTCTCGCGAAGGGTTCCCAATCCCCGACAAGACTGGTACCCTTTCACGTCTAAATCTCTCAAACTCCGGGAGAGATTCTCAAAACCAAGGTTGACATGTTTCGAGTTCCTTTCAACATTTTGGAAATCCCGCTGAAACTTTGGGCATTCTCGCGAAGGGTTCCCAATCCCCGACAAGACTGGTACCCTTTCACGTCTAAATCTCTCAAACTCCGGGAGAGATTCTCAAAACCAAGGTTGACATGTTTCGAGTTCCTTTCAACATTTTGGAAATCCCGCTGAAACTTTGGACATTCTCGCGAAGGGTTCCGAATCCCCGACAAGACTGGTACCCTTTCACGTCCAAATCTCTCAAACTCCGGGAGAGATTCTCAAAACCAAGGTTGACATGTTTCGAGTTCCTTTCAACATTTTGGAAATCCCGCTGAAACTTTGGACATTCTCGCGAAGGGTTCCCAATCCCCGACAAGACTGGTACCCTTTCACGTCCAAATCTCTCAAACTCCGGGAGAGATTCTCAAAACCAAGGTTGACATGTTTCGAGTTCCTTTCAACATTTTGGAAATCCCGCTGAAACTTTGGACATTCTGGCGAAGGGTTCCCAATCCCCGACAAGACTGGTACCCTTTCACGTCCAAATCTCTCAAACTCCGGGAGAGATTCTCAAAACCAAGGTTGACATGTTTCGAGTTCCTTTCAACATTTTGGAAATCCCGCTGAAACTTTGGACATTCTCGCGAAGGGTTCCCAATCCCCGACAAGACTGGTACCCTTTCACGTCCAAATCTCTCAAACTCCGGGAGAGATTCTCAAAACCAAGGTTGACATGTTTCGAGTTCCTTTCAACATTTTGGAAATCCCGCTGAAACTTTGGACATTCTCGCGAAGGGTTCCCAATCCCCGACAAGACTGGTACCCTTTCACGTCCAAATCTCTCAAACTCCGGGAGAGATTCTCAAAACCAAGGTTGACATGTTTCGAGTTCCTTTCAACATTTTGGAAATCCCGCTGAAACTTTGGACATTCTCGCGAAGGGTTCCCAATCCCCGACAAGACTGGTACCCTTTCACGTCCAAATCTCTCAAACTCCGGGAGAGATTCTCAAAACCAAGGTTGACATGTTTCGAGTTCCTTTCAACATTTTGGAAATCCCGCTGAAACTTTGGACATTCTCGCGAAGGGTTCCCAATCCCCGACAAGACTGCTACCCTTTCACGTCCAAATCTCTCAAACTCCGGGAGAGATTCTCAAAACCAAGGTTGACATGTTTCGAGTTCCTTTCAACATTTTGGAAATCCCGCTGAAACTTTGGACATTCTCGCGAAGGGTTCCCAATCCCCGACAAGACTGGTACCCTTTCACGTCCAAATCTCTCAAACTCCGGGAGAGATTCTCAAAACCAAGGTTGACATGTTTCGAGTTCCTTTCAACATTTTGGAAATCCCACTGAAACTCTGGACATTCTCGCGAAGGGTTCCCAATCCCCGACAAGACTGGTACCCTTTCACGTCTAAATCTCTCAAACTCCGGGAGAGATTCTCAAAACCAAGGTTGACATGTTTCCAGTTCCTTTCAACATTTTGGAAATCCCGCTGAAACTTTGGACATTCTCGCGAAGGGTTCCCAATCCCCGACAAGACTGGTACCCTTTCACGTCCAAATCTCTCAAACTCCGGGAGAGATTCTCAAAACCAAGGTTGACATGTTTCGAGTTCCTTTCAACATTTTGGAAATCCCGCTGAAACTTTGGACATTCTGGCGAAGGGTTCCCAATCCCCGACAAGACTGGTACCCTTTAACGTCCAAATCTCTCAAACTCCGGGAGAGATTCTCAAAACCAAGGTTGACATGTTTCGAGTTCCTTTCAACATTTTGGAAATCCCGCTGAAACTTTGGAACATTCTCGCGAAGGGTTCCCTATCCCGAACAAGACTGGTACCCTTTCACGTCCAAATCTCTCAAACTCCGGGAGAGATTCTCAAAACCAAGGTTGACATGTTTCGAGTTCCTTTCAACATTTTGGAAAACCCGCTGAAACTTTGGACATTCTCGCGAAGGGTTCCCGATCCCGAACAAGACTGGTACCCTTTCACGTCCAAATCTCTCAAACTCCGGGAGAGATTCTCAAAACCAAGGTTGACATGTTTCGAGTTCCTTTCAACATTTTGGAAATCCCGCTGAAACTTTGGACATTCTCCCGAAGGGTTCCCAATCCCCGACAAGACTGGTACCCTTTCACGTCCAAATCTCTCAAACTCCGGGAGAGATTCTCAAAACCAAGGTTGACATGTTTCGAGTTCCTTTCAACATTTTGGAAATCCCGCTGAAACTTTGGACATTCTCGCGAAGGGTTCCCAATCCCCGACAAGACTGGTACCCTTTCACGTCCAAATCTCTCAAACTCCGGGAGAGATTCTCAAAACCAAGGTTGACATGTTTCGAGTTCCTTTCAACGTTTTGGAAATCCCGCTGAAACTTTGGACATTCTCGCGAAGGGTTCCCGATCCCGAACAAGACTGGTACCCTTTCACGTCCAAATCTCTCAAACTCCGGGAGAGATTCTCAAAACCAAGGTTGACATGTTTCGAGTTCCTTTCAACATTTTGGAAATCCCGCTGAAACTTTGGACATTCTGGCGAAGGGTTCCCAATCCCCGACAAGACTGGTACCCTTTAACGTCCAAATCTCTCAAACTCCGGGAGAGATTCTCAAAACCAAGGTTGACATGTTTCGAGTTCCTTTCAACATTTTGGAAATCCCGCTGAAACTTTGGAACATTCTCGCGAAGGGTTCCCTATCCCGAACAAGACTGGTACCCTTTCACGTCCAAATCTCTCAAACTCCGGGAGAGATTCTCAAAACCAAGGTTGACATGTTTCGAGTTCCTTTCAACATTTTGGAAAACCCGCTGAAACTTTGGACATTCTCGCGAAGGGTTCCCGATCCCGAACAAGACTGGTACCCTTTCACGTCCAAATCTCTCAAACTCCGGGAGAGATTCTCAAAACCAAGGTTGACATGTTTCGAGTTCCTTTCAACATTTTGGAAATCCCGCTGAAACTTTGGACATTCTCCCGAAGGGTTCCCAATCCCCGACAAGACTGGTACCCTTTCACGTCCAAATCTCTCAAACTCCGGGAGAGATTCTCAAAACCAAGGTTGACATGTTTCGAGTTCCTTTCAACATTTTGGAAATCCCGCTGAAACTTTGGACATTCTCGCGAAGGGTTCCCAATCCCCGACAAGACTGGTACCCTTTCACGTCCAAATCTCTCAAACTCCGGGAGAGATTCTCAAAACCAAGGTTGACATGTTTCGAGTTCCTTTCAACGTTTTGGAAATCCCGCTGAAACTTTGGACATTCTCGCAAAGGGTTCCCAATCCCCGACAAGACTGGTACCCTTTCACGTCCAAATCTCTCAAACTCCGGGAGAGATTCTCAAAACCAAGGTTGACATGTTTCGAGTTCCTTTCAACATTTTGGAAATCCCGCTGAAACTTTGGACATTCTCGCGAAGGGTTCCCAATCCCTGACAAGACTGGTACCCTTTCACGTCCAGATGTCTCAAACTCAGGGAGAGATTCTCAAAACCAAGGTTGACATGTTTCGAGTTCCTTTCAACATTTTGGAAATCCCGCTGAAACTTTGGACATTCTCGCGAAGGGTTCCAAATCCCCGACAAGACTGGTACCCTTTCACATCCAAATCTCTCAAACTCCGGGAGAGATTCTCAAAACCAAGGTTGACATGTTTCGAGTTCCTTTCAACATTTTGGAAATCCCGCTGAAACTTTGGACATTCTGGCGAAGGGTTCCCAATCCCCGACAAGACTGGTACCCTTTCACGTCCAAATCTCTCAAACTCCGGGAGAGATTCTCAAAACCAAGGTTGACATGTTTCGAGTTCCTTTCAACATTTTGGAAATCCTGCTGAAACTTTGGACATTCTGGCGAAGGGTTCCCAATCCCCGACAAGACTGGTACCCTTTCACGTCCAAATCTCTCAAACTCCGGGAGAGATTCTCAAAACCAAGGTTGACATGTTTCGAGTTCCTTTCAACATTTTGGAAATCCCGCTGAAACTTTGGACATTCTGGCGAAGGGTTCCCAATCCCCGACAAGACTGGTACCCTTTCACGTCCAGATGTCTCAAACTCCGGGAGAGATTCTCAAAACCAAGGTTGACATGTTTCGAGTTCCTTTCAACATTTTGGAAATCCCGCTGAAACTTTGGACATTCTCGCAAAGGGTTCCCAATCCCCGACAAGACTGGTACCCTTTCACGTCCAAATCTCTCAAACTCCGGGAGAGATTCTCAAAACCAAGGTTGACATGTTTCGAGTTCCTTTCAACATTTTGGAAATCCCGCTGAAACTTTGGACATTCTCGCGAAGGGTTCCCAATCCCCGACAAGACTGGTACCCTTTCACGTCCAAATCTCTCAAACTCCGGGAGAGATTCTCAAAACCAAGGTTGACATGTTTCGAGTTCCTTTCAACATTTTGGAAATCGCGCTGAAACTTTGGACATTCTGGCGAAGGGTTCACAATCCCCGACAAGACTGGTACCCTTTCACGTCCAAATTTCTCAAACTCCGGGAGAGATTCTCAAAACCAAGGTTGACATGTTTCGAGTTCCTTTCAACATTTTGGAAATCCCGCTGAAACTTTGGACATTCTCGCGAAGGGTTCCCAATCCCCGACAAGACTGGTACCCTTTCACATCCAAATCTCTCAAACTCCGGGAGAGATTCTCAAAACCAAGGTTGACATGTTTCGAGTTCCTTTCAACATTTTGGAAATCCCGCTGAAACTTTGGACATTCTGGCGAAGGGTTCCCAATCCCCCACAAGACTGGTACCCTTTCACGTCCAAATCTCTCAAACTCCGGGAGAGATTCTCAAAACCAAGGTTGACATGTTTCGAGTTCCTTTCAACATTTTGGAAATCCCGCTGAAACTTTGGACATTCTCGCGAAGGGTTCCCAATCCCCGACAAGACTGGTACCCTTTCACGTCCAAATCTCTCAAACTCCGGGAGAGATTCTCAAAACCAAGGTTGACATGTTTCGAGTTCCTTTCAACATTTGGGAAATCCCGCTGAAACTTTGGACATTCTCGCGAAGGGTTCCCAATCCCCGACAAGACTGGTACCCTTTCACGTCCAAATCTCTCAAACTCCGGGAGAGATTCTCAAAACCAAGGTTGACATGTTTCGAGTTCCTTTCAACATTTTGGAAATCCCGCTGAAACTTTGGACATTCTGGCGAAGGGTTCCCAATCCCCGACAAGACTGGTACCCTTTAACGTCCAAATCTCTCAAACTCCGGGAGAGATTCTCAAAACCAAGGTTGACATGTTTCGAGTTCCTTTCAACATTTTGGAAATCCCGCTGAAACTTTGGACATTCTCGCGAAGGGTTCCCAATCCCTGACAAGACTGGTACCCTTTCACGTCCAGATGTCTCAAACTCCGGGAGAGATTCTCAAAACCAAGGTTGACATGTTTCGAGTTCCTTTCAACATTTTGGAAATCCCGCTGAAACTTTGGACATTCTGGCGAAGGGTTCCCAATCCCCGACAAGACTGGTACCGTTTCACGTCCAAATCTCTCAAACTCCGGGAGAGATTCTCAAAACCAAGGTTGACATGTTTCGAGTTCCTTTCAACATTTTGGAAATCCCGCTGAAACTTTGGACATTCTGGCGAAGGGTTCCCAATCCCCGACAAGACTGGTACCCTTTCACGTCCAAATCTCTCAAACTCCGGGAGAGATTCTCAAAACCAAGGTTGACATGTTTCGAGTTCCTTTCAACATTTTGGAAATCCCGCTGAAACTTTGGACATTCTCGCGAAGGGTTCCCAATCCCCGACAAGACTGGTACCCTTTCACGTCCAAATCTCTCAAACTCCGGGAGAGATTCTCAAAACCAAGGTTGACATGTTTCGAGTTCCTTTCAACATTTTGGAAATCCCGCTGAAACTTTGGACATTCTCACGAAGGGTTCCCAATCCCCGACAAGACTGGTACCCTTTCACGTCCAAATCTCTCAAACTCCGGGAGAGATTCTCAAAACCAAGGTTGACATGTTTCGAGTTCCTTTCAACATTTTGGAAATCCCGCTGAAACTTTGGACATTCTCGCGAAGGGTTCCCAATCCCCGACAAGACTGGTACCCTTTAACGTCCAAATCTCTCAAACTCCGGGAGAGATTCTCAAAACCAAGGTTGACATGTTTCGAGTTCCTTTCAACATTTTGGAAATCCCGCTGAAACTTTGGACATTCTCGCAAAGGGTTCCCAATCCCCGACAAGACTGGTACCCTTTCACGTCCAAATCTCTCAAACTCCGGGAGAGATTCTCAAAACCAAGGTTGACATGTTTCGAGTTCCTTTCAACATTTTGGAAATCCCGCTGAAACTTTGGACATTCTCGCGAAGGGTTCCCAATCCCCGACAAGACTGGTACCCTTTCACGTCCAAATCTCTCAAACTCCGGGAGAGATTCTCAAAACCAAGGTTGACATGTTTCGAGTTCCTTTCAACATTTTGGAAATCCCGCTGAAACTTTGGACATTCTCGCGAAGGGTTCCCAATCCCCGACAAGACTGGTACCCTTTCACGTCCAAATCTCTCAAACTCCGGGAGAGATTCTCAAAACCAAGGTTGACATGTTTCGAGTTCCTTTCAACGTTTTGGAAATCCCGCTGAAACTTTGGACATTCTGGCGAAGGGTTCCCAATCCCCGACAAGACTGGTACCCTTTCACGTCCAAATCTCTCAAACTCCGGGAGAGATTCTCAAAACCAAGGTTGACATGTTTCGAGTTCCTTTCAACATTTTGGAAATCCCGCTGAAACTTTGGACATTCTCGCGAAGGGTTCCCAATCCCTGACAAGACTGGTACCCTTTCACGTCCAGATGTCTCAAACTCCGGGAGAGATTCTCAAAACCAAGGTTGACATGTTTCGAGTTCCTTTCAACATTTTGGAAATCCCGCTGAAACTTTGGACATTCTCGCGAAGGGTTCCCAATCCCCGACAAGACTGGTACCGTTTCACGTCCAAATCTCTCAAACTCCGGGAGAGATTCTCAAAACCAAGGTTGACATGTTTCGAGTTCCTTTCAACATTTTGGAAATCCCGCTGAAACTTTGGACATTCTCGCGAAGGGTTCCCAATCCCCGACAAGACTGGTACCCTTTCACTTCCAAATCTCTCAAACTCCGGGAGAGATTCTCAAAACCAAGGTTGACATGTTTCGAGTTCCTTTCAACATTTTGGAAATCCCGCTGAAACTTTGGACATTCTCGCGAAGGGTTCCCAATCCCCGACAAGACTGGTACCCTTTCACGTCTAAATCTCTCAAACTCCGGGAGAGATTCTCAAAACCAAGGTTGACATGTTTCGAGTTCCTTTCAACATTTTGGAAATCCCGCTGAAACTTTGGACATTCTCGCGAAGGGTTCCCAATCCCCGACAAGACTGGTACCCTTTCACGTCCAAATCTCTCAAACTCCGGGAGAGATTCTCAAAACCAAGGTTGACATGTTTCGAGTTCCTTTCAACATTTTGGAAATCCCGCTGAAACTTTGGACATTCTCGCGAAGGGTTCCCAATCCCCGACAAGACTGGTGCCCTTTCACGTCCAAATCTCTCAAACTCCGGGAGAGATTCTCAAAACCAAGGTTGACATGCTTCGAGTTCCTTTCAACATTTTGGAAATCCCGCTGAAACTTTGGACATTCTCGCAAAGGGTTCCCAATCCCCGACAAGACTGGTACCCTTTCACGTCCAAATCTCTCAAACTCCGGGAGAGATTCTCAAAACCAAGGTTGACATGTTTCGAGTTCCTTTCAACATTTTGGAAATCCCGCTGAAACTTTGGACATTCTCGCGAAGGGTTCCCAATCCCCGACAAGACTGGTACCCTTTCACGTCCAGATGTCTCAAACTCCGGGAGAGATTCTCAAAACCAAGGTTGACATGTTTCGAGTTCCTTTCAACATTTTGGAAATCCCGCTGAAACTTTGGACATTCTCGCGAAGGGTTCCCAATCCCCGACAAGACTGGTACCCTTTCACGTCCAAATCTCTCAAACTCCGGGAGAGATTCTCAAAACCGAGGTTGACATGTTTCGAGTTCCTTTCAACATTTTGGAAATCCCGCTGAAACTTTGGACATTCTGGCGAAGGGTTCCCAATCCCCGACAAGACTGGTACCCTTTCATGTCCAAATCTCTCAAACTCCGGGAGAGATTCTCAAAACCAAGGTTGACATGTTTCGAGTTCCTTTCAACATTTTGGAAATCCCGCTGAAACTTTGGACATTCTCGCGAAGGGTTCCCAATCCCCGACAAGACTGGTACCCTTTCACGTCCAAATCTCTCAAACTCCGGGAGAGATTCTCAAAACCAAGGTTGACATGTTTCGAGTTCCTTTCAACATTTTGGAAATCCCGCTGAAACTTTGGACATTCTCGCGAAGGGTTCCGAATCCCCGACAAGACTGGTACCCTTTCACGTCCAAATCTCTCAAACTCCGGGAGAGATTCTCAAAACCAAGGTTGACATGTTTCGAGTTCCTTTCAACATTTTGGAAATCCCGCTGAAACTTTGGACATTCTCGCGAAGGGTTCCCAATCCCCGACAAGACTGGTACCCTTTCACGTCTAAATCTCTCAAACTCCGGGAGAGATTCTCAAAACCAAGGTTGACATGTTTCGAGTTCCTTTCAACATTTTGGAAATCCCGCTGAAACTTTGGACATTCTCGCGAAGGGTTCCCAATCCCCGACAAGACTGGTACCCTTTCACGTCCAAATCTCTCAAACTCCGGGAGAGATTCTCAAAACCAAGGTTGACATGTTTCGAGTTCCTTTCAACATTTTGGAAATCCCGCTGAAACTTTGGACATTCTCGCGAAGGGTTCCCAATCCCCGACAAGACTGGTACCCTTTCACGTCCAAATCTCTCAAACTCCGGGAGAGATTCTCAAAACCAAGGTTGACATGTTTCGAGTTCCTTTCAACATTTTGGAAATCCCGCTGAAACTTTGGACATTCTCGCAAAGGGTTCCCAATCCCCGACAAGACTGGTACCCTTTCACGTCCAAATCTCTCAAACTCCGGGAGAGATTCTCAAAACCAAGGTTGACATGTTTCGAGTTCCTTTCAACATTTTGGAAATCCCGCTGAAACTTTGGACATTCTCGCGAAGGGTTCCCAATCCCCGACAAGACTGGTACCCTTTCACGTCCAAATCTCTCAAACTCCGGGAGAGATTCTCAAAACCAAGGTTGACATGTTTCGAGTTCCTTTCAACATTTTGGAAATCCCGCTGAAACTTTGGACATTCTCGCGAAGGGTTCCCAATCCCCGACAAGACTGGTACCCTTTCACGTCCAAATCTCTCAAACTCCGGGAGAGATTCTCAAAACCAAGGTTGACATGTTTCGAGTTCCTTTCAACGTTTTGGAAATCCCGCTGAAACTTTGGACATTCTGGCGAAGGGTTCCCAATCCCCGACAAGACTGGTACCCTTTCACGTCCAAATCTCTCAAACTCCGGGAGAGATTCTCAAAACCAAGGTTGACATGTTTCGAGTTCCTTTCAACATTTTGGAAATCCCGCTGAAACTTTGGACATTCTCGCGAAGGGTTCCCAATCCCTGACAAGACTGGTACCCTTTCACGTCCAGATGTCTCAAACTCCGGGAGAGATTCTCAAAACCAAGGTTGACATGTTTCGAGTTCCTTTCAACATTTTGGAAATCCCGCTGAAACTTTGGACATTCTCGCGAAGGGTTCCCAATCCCCGACAAGACCGGTACCGTTTCACGTCCAAATCTCTCAAACTCCGGGAGAGATTCTCAAAACCAAGGTTGACATGTTTCGAGTTCCTTTCAACATTTTGGAAATCCCGCTGAAACTTTGGACATTCTCGCGAAGGGTTCCCAATCCCCGACAAGACTGGTACCCTTTCACTTCCAAATCTCTCAAACTCTGGGAGAGATTCTCAAAACCAAGGTTGACATGTTTCGAGTTCCTTTCAACATTTTGGAAATCCCGCTGAAACTTTGGACATTCTCGCGAAGGGTTCCCAATCCCCGACAAGACTGGTACCCTTTCACGTCTAAATCTCTCAAACTCCGGGAGAGATTCTCAAAACCAAGGTTGACATGTTTCGAGTTCCTTTCAACATTTTGGAAATCCCGCTGAAACTTTGGACATTCTCGCGAAGGGTTCCCAATCCCCGACAAGACTGGTACCCTTTCACGTCCAAATCTCTCAAACTCCGGGAGAGATTCTCAAAACCAAGGTTGACATGTTTCGAGTTCCTTTCAACATTTTGGAAATCCCGCTGAAACTTTGGACATTCTCGCGAAGGGTTCCCAATCCCCGACAAGACTGGTGCCCTTTCACGTCCAAATCTCTCAAACTCCGGGAGAGATTCTCAAAACCAAGGTTGACATGCTTCGAGTTCCTTTCAACATTTTGGAAATCCCGCTGAAACTTTGGACATTCTCGCAAAGGGTTCCCAATCCCCGACAAGACTGGTACCCTTTCACGTCCAAATCTCTCAAACTCCGGGAGAGATTCTCAAAACCAAGGTTGACATGTTTCGAGTTCCTTTCAACATTTTGGAAATCCCGCTGAAACTTTGGACATTCTCGCGAAGGGTTCCCAATCCCCGACAAGACTGGTACCCTTTCACGTCCAGATGTCTCAAACTCCGGGAGAGATTCTCAAAACCAAGGTTGACATGTTTCGAGTTCCTTTCAACATTTTGGAAATCCCGCTGAAACTTTGGACATTCTCGCGAAGGGTTCCCAATCCCCGACAAGACTGGTACCCTTTCACGTCCAAATCTCTCAAACTCCGGGAGAGATTCTCAAAACCGAGGTTGACATGTTTCGAGTTCCTTTCAACATTTTGGAAATCCCGCTGAAACTTTGGACATTCTGGCGAAGGGTTCCCAATCCCCGACAAGACTGGTACCCTTTCATGTCCAAATCTCTCAAACTCCGGGAGAGATTCTCAAAACCAAGGTTGACATGTTTCGAGTTCCTTTCAACATTTTGGAAATCCCGCTGAAACTTTGGACATTCTCGCGAAGGGTTCCCAATCCCCGACAAGACTGGTACCCTTTCACGTCCAAATCTCTCAAACTCCGGGAGAGATTCTCAAAACCAAGGTTGACATGTTTCGAGTTCCTTTCAACATTTTGGAAATCCCGCTGAAACTTTGGACATTCTCGCGAAGGGTTCCGAATCCCCGACAAGACTGGTACCCTTTCACGTCCAAATCTCTCAAACTCCGGGAGAGATTCTCAAAACCAAGGTTGACATGTTTCGAGTTCCTTTCAACATTTTGGAAATCCCGCTGAAACTTTGGACATTCTCGCGAAGGGTTCCCAATCCCCGACAAGACTGGTACCCTTTCACGTCTAAATCTCTCAAACTCCGGGAGAGATTCTCAAAACCAAGGTTGACATGTTTCGAGTTCCTTTCAACATTTTGGAAATCCCGCTGAAACTTTGGACATTCTCGCGAAGGGTTCCCAATCCCCGACAAGACTGGTACCCTTTCACGTCCAAATCTCTCAAACTCCGGGAGAGATTCTCAAAACCAAGGTTGACATGTTTCGAGTTCCTTTCAACATTTTGGAAATCCCGCTGAAACTTTGGACATTCTCGCGAAGGGTTCCCAATCCCCGACAAGACTGGTACCCTTTCACGTCCAAATCTCTCAAACTCCGGGAGAGATTCTCAAAACCAAGGTTGACATGTTTCGAGTTCCTTTCAACATTTTGGAAATCCCGCTGAAACTTTGGACATTCTGGCGAAGGGTTCCCAATCCCCGACAAGACTGGTACCCTTTCACGTCCAAATCTCTCAAACTCCGGGAGAGATTCTCAAAACCAAGGTTGACATGTTTCGAGTTCCTTTCAACATTTTGGAAATCCCGCTGAAACTTTGGACATTCTCGCGAAGGGTTCCCAATCCCCGACAAGACTGGTACCCTTTCACGTCCAAATCTCTCAAACTCCGGGAGAGATTCTCAAAACCAAGGTTGACATGTTTCGAGTTCCTTTCAACATTTTGGAAATCCCGCTGAAACTTTGGACATTCTCGCGAAGGGTTCCCAATCCCCGACAAGACTGGTACCCTTTCACGTCCAAATCTCTCAAACTCCGGGAGAGATTCTCAAAACCAAGGTTGACATGTTTCGAGTTCCTTTCAACATTTTGGAAATCCCGCTGAAACTTTGGACATTCTCGCGAAGGGTTCCCAATCCCCGACAAGACTGGTACCCTTTCACGTCTAAATCTCTCAAACTCCGGGAGAGATTCTCAAAACCAAGGTTGACATGTTTCGAGTTCCTTTCAACATTTTGGAAATCCCGCTGAAACTTTGGACATTCTGGCGAAGGGTTCCCAATCCCCGACAAGACTGGTACCCTTTCACGTCCAAATCTCTCAAACTCCGGGAGAGATTCTCAAAACCAAGGTTGACATGTTTCGAGTTCCTTTCAACATTTTGGAAATCCCGCTGAAACTTTGGACATTCTGGCGAAGGGTTCCCAATCCCCGACAAGACTGGTACCCTTTCACGTCCAAATCTCTCAAACTCCGGGAGAGATTCTCAAAACCAAGGTTGACATGTTTCGAGTTCCTTTCAACATTTTGGAAATCCCGCTGAAACTTTGGACATTCTCGCAAAGGGTTCCCAATCCCCGACAAGACTGGTACCCTTTCACGTCCAAATCTCTCAAACTCCGGGAGAGATTCTCAAAACCAAGGTTGACATGTTTCGAGTTCCTTTCAACATTTTGGAAATCCCGCTGAAACTTTGGACATTCTCGCGAAGGGTTCCCAATCCCCGACAAGACTGCTACCCTTTCACGTCCAAATCTCTCAAACTCCGGGAGAGATTCTCAAAACCAAGGTTGACATGTTTCGAGTTCCTTTCAACATTTTGGAAATCCCGCTGAAACTTTGGACATTCTCGCGAAGGGTTCCCAATCCCCGACAAGACTGGTACCCTTTCACGTCCAAATCTCTCAAACTCCGGGAGAGATTCTCAAAACCGAGGTTGACATGTTTCGAGTTCCTTTCAACATTTTGGAAATCCCGCTGAAACTTTGGAACATTCTCGCGAAGGGTTCCCTATCCCGAACAAGACTGGTACCCTTTCACGTCCAAATCTCTCAAACTCTGGGAGAGATTCTCAAAACCAAGGTTGACATGTTTCGAGTTCCTTTCAACATTTTGGAAATCCCGCTGAAACTTTGGACATTCTCGCGAAGGGTTCCCAATCCCCGACAAGACTGGTACCCTTTCACGTCTAAATCTCTCAAACTCCGGGAGAGATTCTCAAAACCAAGGTTGACATGTTTCGAGTTCCTTTCAACATTTTGGAAATCCCGCTGAAACTTTGGGCATTCTCGCGAAGGGTTCCCAATCCCCGACAAGACTGGTACCCTTTCACGTCCAAATCTCTCAAACTCCGGGAGAGATTCTCAAAACCAAGGTTGACATGTTTCGAGTTCCTTTCAACATTTTGGAAATCCCGCTGAAACTTTGGACATTCTCACGAAGGGTTCCCAATCCCCGACAAGACTGGTACCCTTTCACGTCCAAATCTCTCAAACTCCGGGAGAGATTCTCAAAACCAAGGTTGACATGTTTCGAGTTCCTTTCAACATTTTGGAAATCCCGCTGAAACTTTGGACATTCTCGCGAAGGGTTCCCAATCCCCGACAAGACTGGTACCCTTTCACGTCCAAATCTCTCAAACTCCGGGAGAGATTCTCAAAACCAAGGTTGACATGTTTCGAGTTCCTTTCAACATTTTGGAAATCCCGCTGAAACTTTGGACATTCTCGCAAAGGGTTCCCAATCCCCGACAAGACTGGTACCGTTTCACGTCCAAATCTCTCAAACTCTGGGAGAGATTCTCAAAACCAAGGTTGACATGTTTCGAGTTCCTTTCAACATTTTGGAAATCCCGCTGAAACTTTGGACATTCTGGCGAAGGGTTCCCAATCCCCGACAAGACTGGTACCCTTTCACGTCCAAATCTCTCAAACTCCGGGAGAGATTCTCAAAACCAAGGTTGACATGTTTCGAGTTCCTTTCAACATTTTGGAAATCCCGCTGAAACTTTGGACATTCTGGCGAAGGGTTCCCAATCCCCGACAACACTGGTACCCTTTCACGTCCAAATCTCTCAAACTCCGGGAGAGATTCTCAAAACCAAGGTTGACATGTTTCGAGTTCCTTTCAACATTTTGGAAATCCCGCTGAAACTTTGGACATTCTCGCGAAGGGTTCCCAATCCCCGACAAGACTGGTACCCTTTCACGTCCAAATCTCTCAAACTCCGGGAGAGATTCTCAAAACCAAGGTTGACATGTTTCGAGTTCCTTTCAACATTTTGGAAATCCCGCTGAAACTTTGGACATTCTCGCGAAGGGTTCCCAATCCCCGACAAGACTGCTACCCTTTCACGTCCAAATCTCTCAAACTCCGGGAGAGATTCTCAAAACCAAGGTTGACATGTTTCGAGTTCCTTTCAACATTTTGGAAATCCCGCTGAAACTTTGGACATTCTCGCGAAGGGTTCCCAATCCCCGACAAGACTGGTACCCTTTCACGTCCAAATCTCTCAAACTCCGGGAGAGATTCTCAAAACCGAGGTTGACATGTTTCGAGTTCCTTTCAACATTTTGGAAATCCCGCTGAAACTTTGGAACATTCTCGCGAAGGGTTCCCTATCCCGAACAAGACTGGTACCCTTTCACGTCCAAATCTCTCAAACTCTGGGAGAGATTCTCAAAACCAAGGTTGACATGTTTCGAGTTCCTTTCAACATTTTGGAAATCCCGCTGAAACTTTGGACATTCTCGCGAAGGGTTCCCAATCCCCGACAAGACTGCTACCCTTTCACGTCTAAATCTCTCAAACTCCGGGAGAGATTCTCAAAACCAAGGTTGACATGTTTCGAGTTCCTTTCAACATTTTGGAAATCCCGCTGAAACTTTGGGCATTCTGGCGAAGGGTTCCCAATCCCCGACAAGACTGGTACCCTTTCACGTCCAAATCTCTCAAACTCCGGGAGAGATTCTCAAAACCAAGGTTGACATGTTTCGAGTTCCTTTCAACATTTTGGAAATCCCGCTGAAACTTTGGACATTCTCACGAAGGGTTCCCAATCCCCGACAAGACTGGTACCCTTTCACGTCCAAATCTCTCAAACTCCGGGAGAGATTCTCAAAACCAAGGTTGACATGTTTCGAGTTCCTTTCAACATTTTGGAAATCCCGCTGAAACTTTGGACATTCTGGCGAAGGGTTCCCAATCCCCGACAAGACTGGTACCCTTTCACGTCCAAATCTCTCAAACTCCGGGAGAGATTCTCAAAACCAAGGTTGACATGTTTCGAGTTCCTTTCAACATTTTGGAAATCCCGCTGAAACTTTGGACATTCTCGCGAAGGGTTCCCAATCCCCGACAAGACTGCTACCCTTTCACGTCCAAATCTCTCAAACTCCGGGAGAGATTCTCAAAACCAAGGTTGACATGTTTCGAGTTCCTTTCAACATTTTGGAAATCCCGCTGAAACTTTGGAACATTCTCGCGAAGGGTTCCCTATCCCGAACAATATTGGTACCCTTTCACGTCCAAATCTCTCAAACTCCGGGAGAGATTCTCAAAACCAAGGTTGACATGTTTCGAGTTCCTTTCAACATTTTGGAAATCCCGCTGAAACTTTGGACATTCTCGCGAAGGGTTCCCAATCCCCGACAAGACTGGTACCCTTTCACGTCCAAATCTCTCAAACTCCGGGAGAGATTCTCAAAACCAAGGTTGACATGTTTCGAGTTCCTTTCAACATTTTGGAAATCCCGCTGAAACTTTGGACATTCTCGCGAAGGGTTCCCAATCCCCGACAAGACTGCTACCCTTTCACGTCCAAATCTCTCAAACTCCGGGAGAGATTCTCAAAACCAAGGTTGACATGTTTCGAGTTCCTTTCAACATTTTGGAAATCCCGCTGAAACTTTGGACATTCTCGCGAAGGGTTCCCAATCCCCGACAAGACTGGTACCCTTTCACGTCCAAATCTCTCAAACTCCGGGAGAGATTCTCAAAACCGAGGTTGACATGTTTCGAGTTCCTTTCAACATTTTGGAAATCCCGCTGAAACTTTGGAACATTCTCGCGAAGGGTTCCCTATCCCGAACAAGACTGGTACCCTTTCACGTCCAAATCTCTCAAACTCCGGGAGAGATTCTCAAAACCAAGGTTGACATGTTTCGAGTTCCTTTCAACATTTTGGAAATCCCGCTGAAACTTTGGAACATTCTCGCGAAGGGTTCCCTATCCCGAACAAGACTGGTACCCTTTCACGTCCAAATCTCTCAAACTCCGGGAGAGATTCTCAAAACCAAGGTTGACATGTTTCGAGTTCCTTTCAACATTTTGGAAATCCCGCTGAAACTTTGGACATTCTCGCGAAGGGTTCCCGATCCCGAACAAGACTGGTACCCTTTCACGTCCAAATCTCTCAAACTCCGGGAGAGATTCTCAAAACCAAGGTTGACATGTTTCGAGTTCCTTTCAACATTTTGGAAATCCCGCTGAAACTCTGGACATTCTCGCGAAGGGTTCCCAATCCCCGACAAGACTGGTACCCTTTCACGTCTAAATCTCTCAAACTCCGGGAGAGATTCTCAAAACCAAGGTTGACATGTTTCGAGTTCCTTTCAACATTTTGGAAATCCCGCTGAAACTTTGGACATTCTCGCGAAGGGTTCCCAATCCCCGACAAGACTGGTACCCTTTCACGTCCAAATCTCTCAAACTCCGGGAGAGATTCTCAAAACCAAGGTTGACATGTTTCGAGTTCCTTTCAACATTTTGGAAATCCCGCTGAAACTTTGGACATTCTCGCGAAGGGTTCCCAATCCCCGACAAGACTGGTACCCTTTCACGTCCAAATCTCTCAAACTCCGGGAGAGATTCTCAAAACCAAGGTTGACATGTTTCGAGTTCCTTTCAACATTTTGGAAATCCCGCTGAAACTTTGGAACATTCTCGCGAGGGGTTCCCTATCCCGAACAAGACTGGTACCCTTTCACGTCCAAATCTCTCAAACTCCGGGAGAGATTCTCAAAACCAAGGTTGACATGTTTCGAGTTCCTTTCAACATTTTGGAAATCCCGCTGAAACTTTGGACGTTCTCGCGAAGGGTTCCCAATCCCCGACAAGACTGGTACCCTTTCACGTCCAAATCTCTCAAACTCCGGGAGAGATTCTCAAAACCAAGGTTGACATGTTTCGAGTTCCTTTCAACATTTTGGAAATACCGCTGAAACTTTGGACATTCTCGCGAAGGGTTCCCGATCCCGAACAAGACTGGTACCCTTTCACGTCCAAATCTCTCAAACTCCGGGAGAGATTCTCAAAACCAAGGTTGACATGTTTCGAGTTCCTTTCAACATTTTGGAAATCCCGCTGAAACATTGGACATTCTCACGAAGGGTTCCCAATCCGTGAAAAGATTGGTACCCTTTCACGTCCAAATCTCTCAAACTCCGGGAGAGATTCTCAAAACCAAGGTTGACATGTTTCGAGTTCCTTTCAACATTTTGGAAATCCTGCTGAAACTTTGGACATTCTCACGAAGGGTTCCCAATCCCCGACAAGACTGGTACCCTTTCACGTCCAAATCTCTCAAACTCCGGGAGAGATTCTCAAAACCAAGGTTGACATGTTTCGAGTTCCTTTCAACATTTTGGAAATCCCGCTGAAACTTTGGACATTCTCGCGAAGGGTTCCCAATCCCCGACAAGACTGGTACCCTTTCACGTCCAAATCTCTCAAACTCCGGGAGAGATTCTCAAAACCAAGGTTGACATGTTTCGAGTTCCTTTCAACATTTTGGAAATCCCGCTGAAACTTTGGACATTCTCGCGAAGGGTTCCCAATCCCCGACAAGACTGCTACCCTTTCACGTCCAAATCTCTCAAACTCCGGGAGAGATTCTCAAAACCAAGGTTGACATGTTTCGAGTTCCTTTCAACATTTTGGAAATCCCGCTGAAACTTTGGACATCCTCGCGAAGGGTTCCCAATCCCCGACAAGACTGGTACCCTTTCACGTCTAAATCTCTCAAACTCCGGGAGAGATTCTCAAAACCAAGGTTGACATGTTTCGAGTTCCTTTCAACATTTTGGAAATCCCGCTGAAACTTTGGACATTCTGGCGAAGGGTTCCCAATCCCCGACAAGACTGCTACCCTTTCACGTCCAAATCTCTCAAACTCCGGGAGAGATTCTCAAAACCAAGGTTGACATGTTTCGAGTTCCTTTCAACATTTTGGAAATCCCGCTGAAACTTTGGACATTCTCGCGAAGGGTTCCCAATCCCCGACAAGACTGGTACCCTTTCACGTCCAAATCTCTCAAACTCCGGGAGAGATTCTCAAAACCAAGGTTGACATGTTTCGAGTTCCTTTCAACATTTTGGAAATCCCGCTGAAACTTTGGAACATTCTCGCGAAGGGTTCCCTATCCCGAACAAGACTGGTACCCTTTCACGTCCAAATCTCTCAAACTCCGGGAGAGATTCTCAAAACCAAGGTTGACATGTTTCGAGTTCCTTTCAACATTTTGGAAATCCCGCTGAAACTTTGGACGTTCTCGCGAAGGGTTCCCAATCCCCGACAAGACTGGTACCCTTTCACGTCCAAATCTCTCAAACTCCGGGAGAGATTCTCAAAACCAAGGTTGACATGTTTCGAGTTCCTTTCAACATTTTGGAAATCCCGCTGAAACTTTGGACATTCTGGCGAAGGGTTCCCTATCCCGAACAAGACTGGTACCCTTTCACGTCCAAATCTCTCAAACTCCGGGAGAGATTCTCAAAACCAAGGTTGACATGTTTCGAGTTCCTTTCAACATTTTGGAAATCCCGCTGAAACACTGGACATTCTCACGAAGGGTTCCCAATCCGCGAAAAGATTGGTACCCTTTGATGTCCAAATCTCTCAAACTCCGGGAGAGATTCTCAAAACCAAGGTTGACATGTTTCGAGTTCCTTTCAACATTTTGGAAATCCCGCTGAAACTTTGGACATTCTCACGAAGGGTTCCCAATCCCCGACAAGACTGGTACCCTTTCACGTCCAAATCTCTCAAACTCCGGGAGAGATTCTCAAAACCAAGGTTGACATGTTTCGAGTTCCTTTCAACATTTTGGAAATCCCGCTGAAACTTTGGACATTCTCGCGAAGGGTTCCCAATCCCCGACAAGACTGGTACCCTTTCACGTCCAAATCTCTCAAACTCCGGGAGAGATTCTCAAAACCAAGGTTGACATGTTTCGAGTTCCTTTCAACATTTTGGAAATCCCGCTGAAACTTTGGACATTCTCGCGAAGGGTTCCCAATCCCCGACAAGACTGCTGCCCTTTCACGTCCAAATCTCTCAAACTCCGGGAGAGATTCTCAAAACCAAGGTTGACATGTTTCGAGTTCCTTGCAACATTTTGGAAATCCCGCTGAAACTTTGGACATTCTCGCGAAGGGTTCCCAATCCCCGACAAGACTGGTACCCTTTCACGTCTAAATCTCTCAAACTCCGGGAGAGATTCTCAAAACCAAGGTTGACATGTTTCGAGTTCCTTTCAACATTTTGGAAATCCCGCTGAAACTTTGGACATTCTCGCGAAGGGTTCCCAATCCCCGACAAGACTGGTACCCTTTCACGTCCAAATCTCTCAAACTCCGGGAGAGATTCTCAAAACCAAGGTTGACATGTTTCGAGTTCCTTTCAACATTTTGGAAATCCCGCTGAAACTTTGGACATTCTCGCGAAGGGTTCCCAATCCCCGACAAGACTGGTACCCTTTCACGTCCAAATCTCTCAAACTCCGGGAGAGATTCTCAAAACCAAGGTTGACATGTTTCGAGTTCCTTTCAACATTTTGGAAATCCCGCTGAAACTTTGGACATTCTGGCGAAGGGTTCCCAATCCCCGACAAGACTGGTACCCTTTCACGTCCAAATCTCTCAAACTCCGGGAGAGATTCTCAAAACCAAGGTTGACATGTTTCGAGTTCCTTTCAACATTTTGGAAATCCCGCTGAAACTTTGGACATTCTCGCGAAGGGTTCCCAATCCCCGACAAGACTGGTACCCTTTCACGTCCAAATCTCTCAAACTCCGGGAGAGATTCTCAAAACCAAGGTTGACATGTTTCGAGTTCCTTTCAACATTTTGGAAATCCCGCTGAAACTTTGGACATTCTCGCGAAGGGTTCCCAATCCCCGACAAGACTGGTACCCTTTCACGTCCAAATCTCTCAAACTCCGGGAGAGATTCTCAAAACCAAGGTTGACATGTTTCGAGTTCCTTTCAACATTTTGGAAATCCCGCTGAAACTTTGGACATTCTCGCGAAGGGTTCCCAATCCCCGACAAGACTGGTACCCTTTCACGTCCAAATCTCTCAAACTCCGGGAGAGATTCTCAAAACCAAGGTTGACATGTTTCGAGTTCCTTTCAACATTTTGGAAATCCCGCTGAAACTTTGGACATTCTCGCGAAGGGTTCCCAATCCCCGACAAGACTGGTACCCTTTCACGTCCAAATCTCTCAAACTCCGGGAGAGATTCTCAAAACCAAGGTTGACATGTTTCGAGTTCCTTTCAACATTTTGGAAATCCCGCTGAAACTTTGGACATTCTCGCGAAGGGTTCCCAATCCCCGACAAGACTGGTACCCTTTCACGTCTAAATCTCTCAAACTCCGGGAGAGATTCTCAAAACCAAGGTTGACATGTTTCGAGTTCCTTTCAACATTTTGGAAATCCCGCTGAAACTTTGGACATTCTCGCGAAGGGTTCCCAATCCCCGACAAGACTGGTACCCTTTCACGTCCAAATCTCTCAAACTCCGGGAGAGATTCTCAGAACCAAGGTTGACATGTTTCGAGTTCCTTTCAACATTTTGGAAATCCCGCTGAAACTTTGGACATTCTCGCAAAGGGTTCCCAATCCCCGACAAGACTGGTACCCTTTCACGTCCAAATCTCTCAAACTCCGGGAGAGATTCTCAAAACCAAGGTTGACATGTTTCGAGTTCCTTTCAACATTTTGGAAATCCCGCTGAAACTTTGGACATTCTCGCGAAGGGTTCCCAATCCCCGACAAGACTGGTACCCTTTCACGTCCAAATCTCTCAAACTCCGGGAGAGATTCTCAAAACCAAGGTTGACATGTTTCGAGTTCCTTTCAACATTTTGGAAATCCCGCTGAAACTTTGGAACATTCTCGCGAAGGGTTCCCTATCCCGAACAAGACTGGTACCCTTTCACGTCCAAATCTCTCAAACTCCGGGAGAGATTCTCAAAACCAAGGTTGACATGTTTCGAGTTCCTTTCAACATTTTGGAAATCCCGCTGAAACTTTGGACGTTCTCGCGAAGGGTTCCCAATCCCGAACAAGACTGGTACCCTTTCACGTCCAAATCTCTCAAACTCCGGGAGAGATTCTCAAAACCAAGGTTGACATGTTTCGAGTTCCTTTCAACATTTTGGAAATCCCGCTGAAACTTTGGACGTTCTCACGAAGGGTTCCCAATCCCCGACAAGACTGGTACCCTTTCACGTCCAAATCTCTCAAACTCCGGGAGAGATTCTCAAAACCAAGGTTGACATGTTTCGAGTTCCTTTCAACATTTTGGAAATCCCGCTGAAACTTTGGACATTCTCGCGAAGGGTTCCCAATCCCCGACAAGACTGGTACCCTTTCACGTCCAAATCTCTCAAACTCCGGGAGAGATTCTCAAAACCAAGGTTGACATGTTTCGAGTTCCTTTCAACATTTTGGAAATCCCGCTGAAACTTTGGACATTCTCGCGAAGGGTTCCCAATCCCCGACAAGACTGGTACCCTTTCACGTCTAAATCTCTCAAACTCCGGGAGAGATTCTCAAAACCAAGGTTGACATGTTTCGAGTTCCTTTCAACATTTTGGAAATCCCGCTGAAACTTTGGACATTCTCGCGAAGGGTTCCCAATCCCCGACAAGACTGGTACCCTTTCACGTCCAAATCTCTCAAAGTCCGGGAGAGATTCTCAAAACCAAGGTTGACATGTTTCGAGTTCCTTTCAACATTTTGGAAATCCCGCTGAAACTTTGGACATTCTCGCGAAGGGTTCCCAATCCCCGACAAGACTGGTACCCTTTCACGTCCAAATCTCTCAAACTCCGGGAGAGATTCTCAAAACCAAGGTTGACATGTTTCGAGTTCCTTTCAACATTTTGGAAATCCCGCTGAAACTTTGGACATTCTCGCGAAGGGTTCCCAATCCCCGACAAGACTGCTACCCTTTCACGTCCAAATCTCTCAAACTCCGGGAGAGATTCTCAAAACCAAGGTTGACATGTTTCGAGTTCCTTTCAACATTTTGGAAATCCCGCTGAAACTTTGGACATTCTCGCGAAGGGTTCCCAATCCCCGACAAGACTGGTACCCTTTCACGTCCAAATCTCTCAAACTCCGGGAGAGATTCTCAAAACCAAGGTTGACATGGTTCGAGTTCCTTTCAACATTTTGGAAATCCCGCTGAAACTTTGGACATTCTCGCGAAGGGTTCCCAATCCCCGACAAGACTGGTACCCTTTCACGTCCAAATCTCTCAAACTCCGGGAGAGATTCTCAAAACCAAGGTTGACATGTTTCGAGTTCCTTTCAACATTTTGGAAATCCCGCTGAAACTTTGGACATTCTCGCGAAGGGTTCCCAATCCCCGACAAGACTGGTACCCTTTCACGTCCAAATCTCTCAAACTCCGGGAGAGATTCTCAAAACCAAGGTTGACATGTTTTGAGTTCCTTTCAACATTTTGGAAATCCCGCTGAAACTTTGGACATTCTCGCGAAGGGTTCCCAATCCCCGACAAGACTGGTACCCTTTCACGTCCAAATCTCTCAAAGTCCGGGAGAGATTCTCAAAACCAAGGTTGACATGTTTCGAGTTCCTTTCAACATTTTGGAAATCCCGCTGAAACTTTGGACATTCTCGCGAAGGGTTCCCAATCCCCGACAAGACTGGTACCCTTTCACATCCAAATCTCTCAAACTCCGGGAGAGATTCTCAAAACCAAGGTTGACATGTTTCGAGTTCCTTTCAACATTTTGGAAATCCCGCTGAAACTTTGGACATTCTCGCGAAGGGTTCCCAATCCCCGACAAGACTGGTACCCTTTCACGTCCAAATCTCTCAAACTCCGGGAGAGATTCTCAAAACCAAGGTTGACATGTTTCGAGTTCCTTTCAACATTTTGGAAATCCCGCTGAAACCTTGGACATTCTCGCGAAGGGTTCCCAATCCCCGACAAGACTGGTACCCTTTCACGTCCAAATCTCTCAAACTCCGGGAGAGATTCTCAAAACCAAGGTTGACATGTTTCGAGTTCCTTTCAACATTTTGGAAATCCCGCTGAAACTTTGGACATTCTCGCGAAGGGTTCCCAATCCCCGACAAGACTGCTACCCTTTCACGTCCAAATCTCTCAAACTCCGGGAGAGATTCTCAAAACCAAGGTTGACATGTTTCGAGTTCCTTTCAACATTTTGGAAATCCCGCTGAAACTTTGGACATTCTCGCGAAGGGTTCCCAATCCCCGACAAGACTGGTACCCTTTCACGTCCAAATCTCTCAAACTCCGGGAGAGATTCTCAAAACCAAGGTTGACATGTTTCGAGTTCCTTTCAACATTTTGGAAATCCCGCTGAAACTTCGGACATTCTCGCGAAGGGTTCCCAATCCCCGACAAGACTGGTACCCTTTCACGTCCAAATCTCTCAAACTCCGGGAGAGATTCTCAAAACCAAGGTTGACATGTTTCGAGTTCCTTTCAACATTTTGGAAATCCCGCTGAAACTTTGGACATTCTCGCGAAGGGTTCCCAATCCCCGACAAGACTGGTACCATTTCACGTCCAAATCTCTCAAACTCCGGGAGAGATTCTCAAAACCAAGGTTGACATGTTTCGAGTTCCTTTCAACATTTTGGAAATCCCGCTGAAACTTTGGACATTCTCGCGAAGGGTTCCCAATCCCCGACAAGACTTGTACCCTGTCACGTCTAAATCTCTCAAACTCCGGGAGAGATTCTCAAAACCAAGGTTGACATGTTTCGAGTTCCTTTCAACATTTTGGAAATCCCGCTGAAACTTTGGACATTCTCGCGAAGGGTTCCCAATCCCCAACAAGACTGGTACCCTTTCACGTCCAAATCTCTCAAACTCCGTGAGAGATTCTCAAAACCAAGGTTGACATGTTTCGAGTTCCTTTCAACATTTTGGAAATCCCGCTGAAACTTTGGACATTCTCGCGAAGGGTTCCCAATCCCCGACAAGACTGGTACCCTTTCACGTCCAAATCTCTCAAACTCCGGGAGAGATTCTCAAAACCAAGGTTGACATGTTTCGAGTTCCTTTCAACATTTTGGAAATCCCGCTGAAACTTTGGACATTCTCGCGAAGGGTTCCCAATCCCCGACAAGACTTGTACCCTTTCACGTCTAAATCTCTCAAACTCCGGGGGAGATTCTCAAAACCAAGGTTGACATGTTTCGAGTTCCTTTCAACATTTTGGAAATCCCGCTGAAACTTTGGACATTCTCGCGAAGGGTTCCCAATCCCCGACAAGACTGGTACCCTTTCACGTCCAAATCTCTCAAACTCCGGGAGAGATTCTCAAAACCAAGGTTGACATGTTTCGAGTTCCTTTCAACATTTTGGAAATCCCGCTGAAACATTGGACATTCTCACGAAGGGTTCCCAATCCGCGAAAAGATTGGTACCCTTTCATGTCCAAATCTCTCAAACTCCGGGAGAGATTCTCAAAACCAAGGTTGACATGTTTCGAGTTCCTTTCAACATTTTGGAAATCCCGCTGAAACTTTGGACATTCTCACGAAGGGTTCCCAATCCCCGACAAGACTGGTACCCTTTCACGTCCAAATCTCTCAAACTCCGGGAGAGATTCTCAAAACCAAGGTTGACATGTTTCGAGTTCCTTTCAACATTTTGGAAATCCCGCTGAAACTTTGGACATTCTCGCGAAGGGTTCCCAATCCCCGACAAGACTGGTACCCTTTCACGTCCAAATCTCTCAAACTCCGGGAGAGATTCTCAAAACCAAGGTTGACATGTTTCGAGTTCCTTTCAGCATTTTGGAAATCCCGCTGAAACTTTGGACATTCTCGCGAAGGGTTCACAATCCCCGACAAGACTGGTACCCTTTCACGTCTAAATCTCTCAAACTCCGGGAGAGATTCTCAAAACCAAGGTTGACATGTTTCGAGTTCCTTTCAACATTTTGGAAATCCCGCTGAAACTTTGGACATTCTCGCGAAGGGTTCCCAATCCCCGACAAGACTGGTACCCTTTCACGTCCAAATCTCTCAAACTCCGGGAGAGATTCTCAAAACCAAGGTTCACATGTTTCGAGTTCCTTTCAACATTTTGGAAATCCCGCTGAAACTTTGGACATTCTCGCGAAGGGTTCCCAATCCCCGACAAGACTGGTACCCTTTCACGTCCAAATCTCTCAAACTCCGGGAGAGATTCTCAAAACCAAGGTTGACATGTTTCGAGTTCCTTTCAACATTTTGGAAATCTCGCTGAAACTTTGGACATTCTCGCGAAGGGTTCCCAATCCCCGACAAGACTGGTACCCTTTCACGTCCAAATCTCTCAAACTCCGGGAGAGATTCTCAAAACCAAGGTTGACATGTTTCGAGTTCCTCTCAACATTTTGGAAAACCCGCAGAAACTTTGGACATTCTCGCGAAGGGTTCCCAATCCCCGACAAGACTGGTACCCTTTCACGTCCAAATCTCTCAAACTCCGGGAGAGATTCTCAAAACCAAGTTTGACATGTTTCGAGTTCCTTTCAACATTTTGGAAATCCCGCTGAAACTTTGGACATTCTCGCGAAGGGTTCCCAATCCCCGACAAGACTGGTACCCTTTCACGTCCAAATCTCTCAAACTCCGGGAGAGATTCTCAAAACCAAGGTTGACATGTTTCGAGTTCCTTTCAACATTTTGGAAATCCCGCTGAAACTTTGGACATTCTCGCGAAGGGTTCCCAATCCCCGACAAGACTGGTACCCTTTCACGTCCAAATCTCTCAAACTCCGGGAGAGATTCTCAAAACCAAGGTTGACATGTTTCGAGTTCCTTTCAGCATTTTGGAAATCCCGCTGAAACTTTGGACATTCTCGCGAAGGGTTCACAATCCCCGACAAGACTGGTACCCTTTCACGTCTAAATCTCTCAAACTCCGGGAGAGATTCTCAAAACCAAGGTTGACATGTTTCGAGTTCCTTTCAACATTTTGGAAATCCCGCTGAAACTTTGGACATTCTCGCGAAGGGTTCCCAATCCCCGACAAGACTGGTACCCTTTCACGTCCAAATCTCTCAAACTCCGGGAGAGATTCTCAAAACCAAGGTTCACATGTTTCGAGTTCCTTTCAACATTTTGGAAATCCCGCTGAAACTTTGGACATTCTCGCGAAGGGTTCCCAATCCCCGACAAGACTGGTACCCTTTCACGTCCAAATCTCTCAAACTCCGGGAGAGATTCTCAAAACCAAGGTTGACATGTTTCGAGTTCCTTTCAACATTTTGGAAATCCCGCTGAAACTTTGGACATTCTCGCGAAGGGTTCCCAATCCCCGACAAGACTGGTACCCTTTCACGTCCAAATCTCTCAAACTCCGGGAGAGATTCTCAAAACCAAGGTTGACATGTTTCGAGTTCCTTTCAACATTTTGGAAATCTCGCTGAAACTTTGGACATTCTCGCGAAGGGTTCCCAATCCCCGACAAGACTGGTACCCTTTCACGTCCAAATCTCTCAAACTCCGGGAGAGATTCTCAAAACCAAGGTTGACATGTTTCGAGTTCCTCTCAACATTTTGGAAAACCCGCAGAAACTTTGGACATTCTCGCGAAGGGTTCCCAATCCCCGACAAGACTGGTACCCTTTCACGTCCAAATCTCTCAAACTCCGGGAGAGATTCTCAAAACCAAGTTTGACATGTTTCGAGTTCCTTTCAACATTTTGGAAATCCCGCTGAAACTTTGGACATTCTCGCGAAGGGTTCCCAATCCCCGACAAGACTGGTACCCTTTCACGTCCAAATCTCTCAAACTCCGGGAGAGATTCTCAAAACCAAGGTTGACATGTTTCGAGTTCCTTTCAACATTTTGGAAATCCCGCTGAAACTTTGGACATTCTCGCGAAGGGTTCCCAATCCCCGACAAGACTGGTACCCTTTCACGTCCAAATCTCTCAAACTCCGGGAGAGATTCTCAAAACCAAGGTTGACATGTTTCGAGTTCCTTTCAACATTTTGGAAATCTCGCTGAAACTTTGGACATTCTCGCGAAGGGTTCCCAATCCCCGACAAGACTGGTACCCTTTCACGTCCAAATCTCTCAAACTCCGGGAGAGATTCTCAAAACCAAGGTTGACATGTTTCGAGTTCCTCTCAACATTTTGGAAATCCCGCAGAAACTTTGGACATTCTCGCGAAGGGTTCCCAATCCCCGACAAGACTGGTACCCTTTCACGTCCAAATCTCTCAAACTCCGGGAGAGATTCTCAAAACCAAGGTTGACATGTTTCGAGTTCCTTTCAACATTTTGGAAATCCCGCTGAAACTTTGGACATTCTCGCGAAGGGTTCCCAATCCCCGACAAGACTGGTACCCTTTCACGTCCAAATCTCTCAAACTCCGGGAGAGATTCTCAAAACCAAGGTTGACATGTTTCGAGTTCCTTTCAACATTTTGGAAATCCCGCTGAAACATTGGACATTCTCACGAAGGGTTCCCAATCCGCGAAAAGATTGGTACCCTTTCATGTCCAAATCTCTCAAACTCCGGGAGAGATTCTCAAAACCAAGGTTGACATGTTTCGAGTTCCTTTCAACATTTTGGAAATCCCGCTGAAACTTTGGACATTCTCACGAAGGGTTCCCAATCCCCGACAAGACTGGTACCCTTTCACGTCCAAATCTCTCAAACTCCGGGAGAGATTCTCAAAACCAAGGTTGACATGTTTCGAGTTCCTTTCAACATTTTGGAAATCCCGCTGAAACTTTGGACATTCTCGCGAAGGGTTCCCAATCCCCGACAAGACTGGTACCCTTTCACGTCCAAATCTCTCAAACTCCGGGAGAGATTCTCAAAACCAAGGTTGACATGTTTCGAGTTCCTTTCAGCATTTTGGAAATCCCGCTGAAACTTTGGACATTCTCGCGAAGGGTTCACAATCCCCGACAAGACTGGTACCCTTTCACGTCTAAATCTCTCAAACTCCGGGAGAGATTCTCAAAACCAAGGTTGACATGTTTCGAGTTCCTTTCAACATTTTGGAAATCCCGCTGAAACTTTGGACATTCTCGCGAAGGGTTCCCAATCCCCGACAAGACTGGTACCCTTTCACGTCCAAATCTCTCAAACTCCGGGAGAGATTCTCAAAACCAAGGTTCACATGTTTCGAGTTCCTTTCAACATTTTGGAAATCCCGCTGAAACTTTGGACATTCTCGCGAAGGGTTCCCAATCCCCGACAAGACTGGTACCCTTTCACGTCCAAATCTCTCAAACTCCGGGAGAGATTCTCAAAACCAAGGTTGACATGTTTCGAGTTCCTTTCAACATTTTGGAAATCCCGCTGAAACTTTGGACATTCTCGCGAAGGGTTCCCAATCCCCGACAAGACTGGTACCCTTTCACGTCCAAATCTCTCAAACTCCGGGAGAGATTCTCAAAACCAAGGTTGACATGTTTCGAGTTCCTTTCAACATTTTGGAAATCTCGCTGAAACTTTGGACATTCTCGCGAAGGGTTCCCAATCCCCGACAAGACTGGTACCCTTTCACGTCCAAATCTCTCAAACTCCGGGAGAGATTCTCAAAACCAAGGTTGACATGTTTCGAGTTCCTCTCAACATTTTGGAAAACCCGCAGAAACTTTGGACATTCTCGCGAAGGGTTCCCAATCCCCGACAAGACTGGTACCCTTTCACGTCCAAATCTCTCAAACTCCGGGAGAGATTCTCAAAACCAAGTTTGACATGTTTCGAGTTCCTTTCAACATTTTGGAAATCCCGCTGAAACTTTGGACATTCTCGCGAAGGGTTCCCAATCCCCGACAAGACTGGTACCCTTTCACGTCCAAATCTCTCAAACTCCGGGAGAGATTCTCAAAACCAAGGTTGACATGTTTCGAGTTCCTTTCAACATTTTGGAAATCCCGCTGAAACTTTGGACATTCTCGCGAAGGGTTCCCAATCCCCGACAAGACTGGTACCCTTTCACGTCCAAATCTCTCAAACTCCGGGAGAGATTCTCAAAACCAAGGTTGACATGTTTCGAGTTCCTTTCAACATTTTGGAAATCTCGCTGAAACTTTGGACATTCTCGCGAAGGGTTCCCAATCCCCGACAAGACTGGTACCCTTTCACGTCCAAATCTCTCAAACTCCGGGAGAGATTCTCAAAACCAAGGTTGACATGTTTCGAGTTCCTCTCAACATTTTGGAAATCCCGCAGAAACTTTGGACATTCTCGCGAAGGGTTCCCAATCCCCGACAAGATTGGTACCCTTTCACGTCCAAATCTCTCAAACTCCGGGAGAGATTCTCAAAACCAAGGTTGACATGTTTCGAGTTCCTTTCAACATTTTGGAAATCCCGCTGAAACTTTCGACATTCTCGCGAAGGGTTCCCAATCCCCGACAAGACTGGTACCCTTTCACGTCTAAATCTCTCAAAATCCGGGAGAGATTCTCAAAACCAAGGTTGACATGTTTCGAGTTCCTTTCAACATTTTGGAAATCCCGCTGAAACTTTGGACATTCTCGCGAAGGGTTCCCAATCCCCGACAGGACTGGTACCCTTTCACGTCCAAATCTCTCAAACTCCGGGAGAGATTCTCAAAACCAAGGTTGACATGTTTCGAGTTCCTTTCAACATTTTGGAAATCCCGCTGAAACTTTGGACATTCTCGCAAAGGGTTCCCAATCCCCGACAAGACAGGTACCCTTTCACGTCCAAATCTCTCAAACTCCGGGAGAGATTCTCAAAACCAAGGTTGACATGTTTCGAGTTCCTTTCAACATTTTGGAAATCCCGCTGAAACTTTGGACATTCTCGCGAAGGGTTCCCAATCCCCGACAAGACTGGTACCCTTTCACGTCTAAATCTCTCAAACTCCGGGAGAGATTCTCAAAACCAAGGTTGACATGTTTCGAGTTCCTTTCAACATTTTGGAAATCCCGCTGAAACTTTGGACATTCTCGCGAAGGGTTCCCAATCCCCGACAAGACTGGTACCCTTTCACGTCCAAATCTCTCAAACTCCGGGAGAGATTCTCAAAACCAAGGTTGACATGTTTCGAGTTCCTTTCAACATTTTGGAAATCCCGCTGAGACTTTGGAACATTCTCACGAAGGGTTCCCTATCCCGAACAAGACTGGTACCCTTTCACGTCCAAATCTCTCAAACTCCGGGAGAGATTCTCAAAACCAAGGTTGACATGTTTCGAGTTCCTTTCAACCTTTTGGAAATCCCGCTGAAACTTTGGACATTCTCGCGAAGGGTTCCCAATCCCCGACAAGACTGCTACCCTTTCACGTCCAAATCTCTCAAACTCCGGGAGAGATTCTCAAAACCAAGGTTGACATGTTTCAAGTTCCTTTCAACATTTTGGAAATCCCGCTGAAACTTTGGACATTCTCGCGAAGGGTTCCCAATCCCCGACAAGACTGGTACCCTTTCACGTCCAAATCTCTCAAACTCCGGGAGAGATTCTCAAAACCAAGGTTGACATGTTTCGAGTTCCTTTCAACATTTTGGAAATCCCGCTGAAACTTTGGACATTCTCGCGAAGGGTTCCCAATCCCCGACAAGACTTGTACCCTTTCACGTCTAAATCTCTCAAACTCCGGGAGAGATTCTCAAAACCAAGGTTGACATGTTTCGAGTTCCTTTCAACATTTTGGAAATCCCGCTGAAACTTTGGACATTCTCACCAAGGGTTCCCAATCCCCAACAAGACTGGTACCCTTTCACGTCCAAATCTCTCAAACTCCGGGAGAGATTCTCAAAACCAAGGTTGACATGTTTCGAGTTCCTTTCAACATTTTGGAAATCCCGCTGAAACTTTGGACATTCTGGCGAAGGGTTCCCAATCCCCGACAAGACTGGTACCCTTTCACGTCCAAATCTCTCAAACTCCGGGAGAGATTCTCAAAACCAAGGTTGACATGTTTCGAGTTCCTTTCAACATTTTGGAAATCCCGCTGAAACTTTGGACATTCTCGCAAAGGGTTCCCAATCCCCGACAAGACTGGTACCCTTTCACGTCTAAATCTCTCAAACTCCGGGAGAGATTCTCAAAACCAAGGTTGACATGTTTCGAGTTCCTTTCAACATTTTGGAAATCCCGCTGAAACTTTGGACATTCTCGCGAAGGGTTCCCAATCCCCGACAAGACTGGTACCCTTTCACGTCCAAATCTCTCAAACTCCGGGAGAGATTCTCAAAACCAAGGTTGACATGTTTCGAGTTCCTTTCAACATTTTGGAAATCCCGCTGAAACTTTGGACATTCTCACGAAGGGTTCCCAATCCCCGACAAGACTGGTACCCTTTCACGTCCAAATCTCTCAAACTCCGGGAGAGATTCTCAAAACCAAGGTTGACATGTTTCGAGTTCCTTTCAACATTTTGGAAATCCCGCTGAAACTTTGGAGCATTCTCGTGAAGGGTTCCCAATCCCCGAACAAGACTGGTACCCTTTCACGTCCAAATCTCTCAAACTCCGGGAGAGATTCTCAAAACCAAGGTTGACATGTTTCGAGTTCCTTTCAACATTTTGGAAATCCCGCTGAAACTTTGGACATTCTGGCGAAGGGTTCCCAATCCCCGACAAGACTGGTACCCTTTCACGTCCAAATCTCTCAAACTCCGGGAGAGATTCTCAAAACCAAGGTTGACATGTTTCGAGTTCCTCTCAACATTTTGGAAATCCCGCTGAAACTTTGGACATTCTCGCGAAGGGTTCCCAATCCCCGACAAGACTGGTACCCTTTCACGTCCAAATCTCTCAAACTCCGGGAGAGATTCTCAAAACCAAGGTTGACATGGTTCGAGTTCCTTTCAACATTTTGGAAATCCCGCTGAAACTTTGGACATTCTCGCGAAGGGTTCCCAATCCCCGACAAGACTGGTACCCTTTCACGTCCAAATCTCTCAAACTCCGGGAGAGATTCTCAAAACCAAGGTTGACATGTTTCGAGTTCCTTTCAACATTTTGGAAATCCCGCTGAAACTTTGGACATTCTCGCGAAGGGTTCCCAATCCCCGACAAGACTGGTACCCTTTCACGTCCAAATCTCTCAAACTCCGGGAGAGATTCTCAAAACCAAGGTTGACATGGTTCGAGTTCCTTTCAACATTTTGGAAATCCCGCTGAAACTTTGGAACATTCTCGCGAAGGGTTCCCGATCCCGAACAAGACTGGTACCCTTTCACGTCCAAATCTCTCAAACTTCCGGGAGAGATTCTCAAAACCAAGTTTGACGTGTTTCGAGTTCCTTTCAACATTTTGGAAATCCCGCTGAAACATTGGACATTCTCACGAAGGGTTCCCAATCCGCGAAAAGATTGGTACCCTTTCATGTCCAAATATCTCAAACTCCGGGAGAGATTCTCAAAACCAAGGTTGACATGTTTCGAGTTCCTTTCAACATTTTGGAAATCCCGCTGAAACTTTGGACATTCTCACGAAGGGTTCCCAATCCCCGACAAGACTGGTACCCTTTCACGTCCAAATCTCTCAAACTCCGGGAGAGATTCTCAAAACCAAGGTTGACATGTTTCGAGTTCCTTTCAACATTTTGGAAATCCCGCTGAAACTTTGTACATTCTCGCGAAGGGTTCCCAATCCCCGACAAGACTGGTACCCTTTCACGTCCAAATCTCTCAAACTCCGGGAGAGATTCTCAAAACCAAGGTTGACATGTTTCGAGTTCCTTTCAACATTTTGGAAATCCCGCTGAAACTTTGGACATTCTCGCGAAGGGTTCCCAATCCCCGACAAGACTGGTACCCTTTCACGTCCAAATCTCTCAAACTCCGGGAGAGATTCTCAAAACCAAGGTTGACATGTTTCGAGTTCCTTTCAACATTTTGGAAATCCCGCTGAAACTTTGGACATTCTGGCGAAGGGTTCCCAATCCCCGACAAGACTGGTACCCTTTCACGTCCAAATCTCTCAAACTCCGGGAGAGATTCTCAAAACCAAGGTTGACATGTTTCGAGTTCCTTTCAACATTTTGGAAATCCCGCTGAAACTTTGGACATTCTCGCGAAGGGTTCCCAATCCCCGACAAGACTGGTACCCTTTCACGTCCAAATCTCTCAAACTCCTGGAGAGATTCTCAAAACCAAGGTTGACATGTTTCGAGTTCCTTTCAACATTTTGGAAATCCCGCTGAAACTTTGGAACATTCTCGTGAAGGGTTCCCTATCCCGAACAAGACTGGTACCCTTTCACGTCCAAATCTCTCAAACTCCGGGAGAGATTCTCAAAACCAAGGTTGACATGTTTCGAGTTCCTTTCAACATTTTGGAAATCCCGCTGAAACTTTGGACATTGTCGCGAAGGGTTCCCAATCCCCGACAAGACTGGTACCCTTTCACGTCCAAATCTCTCAAACTCCGGGAGAGATTCTCAAAACCAAGGTTGACATGTTTCGAGTTCCTTTCAACATTTTGGAAATCCCGCTGAAACTTTGGACATTCTCGCGAAGGGTTCCCGATCCCGAACAAGACTGGTACCCTTTCACGTCCAAATCTCTCAAACTCCGGGAGAGATTCTCAAAACCAAGGTTGACATGTTTCGAGTTCCTTTCAACATTTTGGAAATCCCGCTGAAACTTTGGACATTCTCACGAAGGGTTCCCAATCCGCGAAAAGATTGGTACCCTTTCATGTCCAAATATCTCAAACTCCGGGAGAGATTCTCAAAACCAAGGTTGACATGTTTCGAGTTCCTTTCAACATTTTGAAAATCCCGCTGAAACTGGACATTCTCGCGAAGGGTTCCCAATCCCCGACAAGACTGGTACCCTTTCACGTCCAAATCTCTCAAACTCCGGGAGAGATTCTCAAAACCAAGGTTGACATGTTTCGAGTTCCTTTCAACATTTTGGAAATCCCGCTGAAACTTTGGACATTCTCGCGAAGGGTTCCCGATCCCGAACAAGACTGGTACCCTTTCACGTCCAAATCTCTCAAACTCCGGGAGAGATTCTCAAAACCAAGGTTGACATGTTTCGAGTTCCTTTCAACATTTTGGAAATCCCGCTGAAACTTTGGACATTCTCGCGAAGGGTTCCCAATCCCCGACAAGACTGGTACCCTTTCACGTCCAAATCTCTCAAACTCCGGGAGAGATTCTCAAAACCAAGGTTGACATGTTTCGAGTTCCTTTCAACATTTTGGAAATCCCGCTGAAACTTTGGACATTCTCGCGAAGGGTTCCCAATCCCCGACAAGATTGGTACCCTTTCACGTCCAAATCTCTCAAACTCCGGGAGAGATTCTCAAAACCAAGGTTGACATGTTTCGAGTTCCTTTCAACATTTTGGAAATCCCGCTGAAACTTTGGACATTCTCGCGAAGGGTTCCCGATCCCGAACAAGACTGGTACCCTTTCACGTCCAAATCTCTCAAACTCCGGGAGAGATTCTCAAAACCAAGGTTGACATGTTTCGAGTTCCTTTCAACATTTTGGAAATCCCGCTGAAACTTTGGACATTCTGGCGAAGGGTTCCCAATCCCCGACAAGACTGGTACCCTTTCACGTCCAAATCTCTCAAACTCCGGGAGAGATTCTCAAAACCAAGGTTGACATGTTTCGAGTTCCTTTCAACATTTTGGAAATCCCGCTGAAACTTTGGACATTCTCGCGAAGGGTTCCCAATCCCCGACAAGACTGGTACCCTTTCACGTCCAAATCTCTCAAACTCCGGGAGAGATTCTCAAAACCAAGGTTGACATGTTTCGAGTTCCTTTCAACATTTTGGAAATCCCGCTGAAACTTTGGACATTCTCGCGAAGGGTTCCCAATCCCCGACAAGACTGGTACCCTTTCACGTCTAAATCTCTCAAACTCCGGGAGAGATTCTCAAAACCAAGGTTGACATGTTTCGAGTTCCTTTCAACATTTTGGAAATCCCGCTGAAACTTTGGACATTCTCGCGAAGGGTTCCCAATCCCCGACAAGACTGGTACCCTTTCACGTCCAAATCTCTCAAACTCCGGGAGAGATTCTCAAAACCAAGGTTGACATGTTTCGAGTTCCTTTCAACATTTTGGAAATCCCGCTGAAACTTTGGAACATTCTCGCGAAGGGTTCCCTATCCCGAACAAGACTGGTACCCTTTCACGTCCAAATCTCTCAAACTCCGGGAGAGATTCTCAAAACCAAGGTTGACATGTTTCGAGTTCCTTTCAACATTTTGGAAATCCCGCTGAAACTTTGGACATTCTCGCGAAGGGTTCCCAATCCCCGACAAGACTGGTACCCTTTCACGTCCAAATCTCTCAAACTCCGGGAGAGATTCTCAAAACCAAGGTTGACATGGTTCGAGTTCCTTTCAACATTTTGGAAATCCCGCTGAAACTTTGGAACATTCTCGCGAAGGGTTCCCGATCCCGAACAAGACTGGTACCCTTTCACGTCCAAATCTCTCAAACTTCCGGGAGAGATTCTCAAAACCAAGTTTGACGTGTTTCGAGTTCCTTTCAACATTTTGGAAATCCCGCTGAAACATTGGACATTCTCACGAAGGGTTCCCAATCCGCGAAAAGATTGGTACCCTTTCACGTCCAAATCTCTCAAACTCCGGGAGAGATTCTCAAAACCAAGGTTGACATGTTTCGAGTTCCTTTCAACATTTTGGAAATCCCGCTGAAACTTTGGACATTCTCACGAAGGGTTCCCAATCCCCGACAAGACTGGTACCCTTTCACGTCCAAATCTCTCAAACTCCGGGAGAGATTCTCAAAACCAAGGTTGACATGTTTCGAGTTCCTTTCAACATTTTGGAAATCCCGCTGAAACTTTGTACATTCTCGCGAAGGGTTCCCAATCCCCGACAAGACTGGTACCCTTTCACGTCCAAATCTCTCAAACTCCGGGAGAGATTCTCAAAACCAAGGTTGACATGTTTCGAGTTCCTTTCAACATTTTGGAAATCCCGCTGAAACTTTGGACATTCTCGCGAAGGGTTCCCAATCCCCGACAAGACTGGTACCCTTTCACGTCCAAATCTCTCAAACTCCGGGAGAGATTCTCAAAACCAAGGTTGACATGTTTCGAGTTCCTTTCAACATTTTGGAAATCCCGCTGAAACTTTGGACATTCTGGCGAAGGGTTCCCAATCCCCGACAAGACTGGTACCCTTTCACGTCCAAATCTCTCAAACTCCGGGAGAGATTCTCAAAACCAAGGTTGACATGTTTCGAGTTCCTTTCAACATTTTGGAAATCCCGCTGAAACTTTGGACATTCTCGCGAAGGGTTCCCAATCCCCGACAAGACTGGTACCCTTTCACGTCCAAATCTCTCAAACTCCTGGAGAGATTCTCAAAACCAAGGTTGACATGTTTCGAGTTCCTTTCAACATTTTGGAAATCCCGCTGAAACTTTGGAACATTCTCGTGAAGGGTTCCCTATCCCGAACAAGACTGGTACCCTTTCACGTCCAAATCTCTCAAACTCCGGGAGAGATTCTCAAAACCAAGGTTGACATGTTTCGAGTTCCTTTCAACATTTTGGAAATCCCGCTGAAACTTTGGACATTCTCGCGAAGGGTTCCCAATCCCCGACAAGACTGGTACCCTTTCACGTCCAAATCTCTCAAACTCCGGGAGAGATTCTCAAAACCAAGGTTGACATGTTTCGAGTTTCTTTCAACATTTTGGAAATCCCGCTGAAACTTTGGACATTCTCGCGAAGGGTTCCCGATCCCGAACAAGACTGGTACCCTTTCACGTCCAAATCTCTCAAACTCCGGGAGAGATTCTCAAAACCAAGGTTGACATGTTTCGAGTTCCTTTCAACATTTTGGAAATCCCGCTGAAACTTTGGACATTCTCACGAAGGGTTCCCAATCCGCGAAAAGATTGGTACCCTTTCATGTCCAAATATCTCAAACTCCGGGAGAGATTCTCAAAACCAAGGTTGACATGTTTCGAGTTCCTTTCAACATTTTGGAAATCCCGCTGAAACTGGACATTCTCGCGAAGGGTTCCCAATCCCCGACAAGACTGGTACCCTTTCACGTCCAAATCTCTCAAACTCCGGGAGAGATTCTCAAAACCAAGGTTGACATGTTTCGAGTTCCTTTCAACATTTTGGAAATCCCGCTGAAACTTTGGACATTCTCGCGAAGGGTTCCCGATTCCGAACAAGACTGGTACCCTTTCACGTCCAAATCTCTCAAACTCCGGGAGAGATTCTCAAAACCAAGGTTGACATGTTTCGAGTTCCTTTCAACATTTTGGAAATCCCGCTGAAACTTTGGACATTCTCGCGAAGGGTTCCCAATCCCCGACAAGACTGGTACCCTTTCACGTCCAAATCTCTCAAACTCCGGGAGAGATTCTCAAAACCAAGGTTGACATGTTTCGAGTTCCTTTCAACATTTTGGAAATCCCGCTGAAACTTTGGACATTCTCGCGAAGGGTTCCCAATCCCCGACAAGATTGGTACCCTTTCACGTCCAAATCTCTCAAACTCCGGGAGAGATTCTCAAAACCAAGGTTGACATGTTTCGAGTTCCTTTCAACATTTTGGAAATCCCGCTGAAACTTTGGACATTCTCGCGAAGGGTTCCCGATCCCGAACAAGACTGGTACCCTTTCACGTCCAAATCTCTCAAACTCCGGGAGAGATTCTCAAAACCAAGGTTGACATGTTTCGAGTTCCTTTCAACATTTTGGAAATCCCGCTGAAACTTTGGACATTCTGGCGAAGGGTTCCCAATCCCCGACAAGACTGGTACCCTTTCACGTCCAAATCTCTCAAACTCCGGGAGAGATTCTCAAAACCAAGGTTGACATGTTTCGAGTTCCTTTCAACATTTTGGAAATCCCGCTGAAACTTTGGACATTCTCGCGAAGGGTTCCCAATCCCCGACAAGACTGGTACCCTTTCACGTCCAAATCTCTCAAACTCCGGGAGAGATTCTCAAAACCAAGGTTGACATGTTTCGAGTTCCTTTCAACATTTTGGAAATCCCGCTGAAACTTTGGACATTCTCGCGAAGGGTTCCCAATCCCCGACAAGACTGGTACCCTTTCACGTCCAAATCTCTCAAACTCCGGGAGAGATTCTCAAAACCAAGGTTGACATGTTTCGAGTTCCTTTCAACATTTTGGAAATCCCGCTGAAACTTTGGACATTCTGGCGAAGGGTTCCCAATCCCCGACAAGACTGGTACCCTTTCACGTCCAAATCTCTCAAACTCCGGGAGAGATTCTCAAAACCAAGGTTGACATGTTTCGAGTTCCTTTCAACATTTTGGAAATCCCGCTGAAACTTTGGACATTCTGGCGAAGGGTTCCCAATCCCCGACAAGACTGGTACCCTTTCACGTCCAAATCTCTCAAACTCCGGGAGAGATTCTCAAAACCAAGGTTGACATGTTTCGAGTTCCTTTCAACATTTTGGAAATCCCGCTGAAACTTTGGAACATTCTTGCGAAGGGTTCCCTATCCCGAACAAGACTGGTACCCTTTCACGTCCAAATCTCTCAAACTCCGGGAGAGATTCTCAAAACCAAGGTTGACATGTTTCGAGTTCCTTTCAACATTTTGGAAATCCCGCTGAAACTTTGGACATTCTCGCGAAGGGTTCCCAATCCCCGACAAGACTGGTACCCTTTCACGTCCAAATCTCTCAAACTCCGGGAGAGATTCTCAAAACCAAGCTTGACATGTTTCGAGTTCCTTTCAACATTTTGGAAATCCCGCTGAAACTTTGGACATTCTCGCGAAGGGTTCCCAATCCCCGACAAGACTGGTACCCTTTCACGTCCAAATCTCTCAAACTCCGGGAGAGATTCTCAAAACCAAGGTTGACATGTTTCGAGTTCCTTTCAACATTTTGGAAATCCCGCTGAAACTTTGGACATTCTCGCGAAGGGTTCCCAATCCCCGACAAGACTTGTACCCTTTCACGTCTAAATCTCTCAAACTCCGGGAGAGATTCTCAAAACCAAGGTTGACATGTTTCGAGTTCCTTTCAACATTTTGGAAATCCCGCTGAAACTTTGGACATTCTGGCGAAGGGTTCCCTATCCCGAACAAGACTGGTACCCTTTCACGTCCAAATCTCTCAAACTCCGGGAGAGATTCTCAAAACCAAGGTTGACATGTTTCGAGTTCCTTTCAACATTTTGGAAATCCCGCTGAAACTTTGGACATTCTGGCGAAGGGTTCCCAATCCCCGACAAGACTGGTACCCTTTCACGTCCAAATCTGTCAAACTCCGGGAGAGATTCTCAAAACCAAGGTTGACATGTTTCGAGTTCCTTTCAACATTTTGGAAATCCCGCTGAAACTTTGGACATTCTCGCGAAGGGTTCCCAGTCCCCGACAAGACTGGTACCCTTTCACGTCCAAATCTCTCAAACTCCGGGAGAGATTCTCAAAACCAAGGTTGACATGTTTCGAGTTCCTTTCAACATTTTGGAAATCCCGCTGAAACTTTGGACATTCTCGCGAAGGGTTCCCAATCCCCGACAAGACTTGTACCCTTTCACGTCTAAATCTCTCAAACTCCGGGAGAGATTCTCAAAACCAAGGTTGACATGTTTCGAGTTCCTTTCAACATTTTGGAAATCCCGCTGAAACTTTGGACATTCTCACGAAGGGTTCCCAATCCCCGACAAGACTGGTACCCTTTCACGTCCAAATCTCTCAAACTCCGGGAGAGATTCTCAAAACCAAGGTTGACATGTTTCGAGTTCCTTTCAACATTTTGGAAATCCCGCTGAAACTTTGGACATTCTCGCGAAGGGTTCCCAATCCCCGACAAGACTGGTACCCTTTCACGTCCAAATCTCTCAAACTCCGGGAGAGATTCTCAAAACCAAGGTTGACATGTTTCGAGTTCCTTTCAACATTTTGGAAATCCCACTGAAACTTTGGACATTCTCACGAAGGGTTCCCAATCCCCGACAAGACTGGTACCCTTTCACGTCCAAATCTCTCAAACTCCGGGAGAGATTCTCAAAACCAAGGTTGACATGTTTCGAGTTCCTTTCAACATTTTGGAAATCCCGCTCAAACATTGGACATTCTCGCGAAGGTTTCCCAATCCCCGACAAGACTGGTACCCTTTCACGTCCAAATCTCTCAAACTCCGGGAGAGATTCTCAAAACCAAGGTTGACATGTTTCGAGTTCCTTTCAACATTTTGGAAATCCCGCTGAAACTTTGGACATTCTCGCGAAGGGTTCCCAATCCCCGACAAGACTGGTACCCTTTCACGTCCAAATCTCTCAAACTCCGGGAGAGATTCTCAAAACCAAGGTTGACATGTTTCGAGTTCCTTTCAACATTTTGGAAATCCCACTGAAACTTTGGACATTCTCACGAAGGGTTCCCAATCCCCGACAAGACTGGTACCCTTTCACGTCCAAATCTCTCAAACTCCGGGAGAGATTCTCAAAACCAAGGTTGACATGTTTCGAGTTCCTTTCAACATTTTGGAAATCCCGCTCAAACATTGGACATTCTCGCGAAGGTTTCCCAATCCCCGACAAGACTGGTACCCTTTCACGTCCAAATCTCTCAAACTCCGGGAGAGATTCTCAAAACCAAGGTTGACATGTTTCGAGTTCCTTTCAACATTTTGGAAATCCCGCTGAAACTTTGGACATTCTCGCGAAGGGTTCCCAATCCCCGACAAGACTGGTACCCTTTCACGTCCAAATCTCTCAAACTCCGGGAGAGATTCTCAAAACCAAGGTTGACATGTTTCGAGTTCCTTTCAACATTTTGGAAATCCCGCTGAAACTTTGGACATTCTCGCGAAGGGTTCCCGATCCCGAACAAGACTGGTACCCTTTCACGTCCAAATCTCTCAAACTCCGGGAGAGATTCTCAAAACCAAGGTTGACATGTTTCGAGTTCCTTTCAACATTTTGGAAATCCCGCTGAAACTTTGGACATTCTCACGAAGGGTTCCCAATCCCCGACAAGACTGGTACCCTTTCACGTCCAAATCTCTCAAACTCCGGGAGAGATTCTCAAAACCAAGGTTGACATGTTTCGAGTTCCTTTCAACATTTTGGAAATCCCGCTGAAACTTTGGACATTCTCGCGAAGGGTTCCCAATCCCCGACAAGACTGGTACCCTTTCACGTCCAAATCTCTCAAACTCCGGGAGAGATTCTCAAAACCAAGGTTGACATGTTTCAAGTTCCTTTCAACATTTTGGAAATCCCGCTGAAACTTTGGACATTCTCGCGAAGGGTTCCCAATCCCCGACAAGACTGGTACCCTTTCACGTCCAAATCTCTCAAACTCCGGGAGAGATTCTCAAAACCAAGGTTGACATGTTTCGAGTTCCTTTCAACATTTTGGAAATCCCGCTGAAACTTTGGACATTCTCGCGAAGGGTTCCCAATCCCCGACAAGACTGGTACCCTTTCACGTCCAAATCTCTCAAACTCCGGGAGAGATTCTCAAAACCAAGGTTGACATGTTTCGAGTTCCTTTCAACATTTTGGAAATCCCACTGAAACTTTGGACATTCTCGCGAAGGGTTCCCAATCCCCGACAAGACTGGTACCCTTTCACGTCCAAATCTCTCAAACTCCGGGAGAGATTCTCAAAACCAAGGTTGACATGTTTCGAGTTCCTTTCAACATTTTGGAAATCCCACTGAAACTTTGGACATTCTCACGAAGGGTTCCCAGTCCCCGACAAGACTGGTACCCTTTCACGGCCAAATCTCTCAAACTCCGGGAGAGATTCTCAAAACCAAGGTTGACATGTTTCGAGTTCCTTTCAACATTTTGGAAATCCCGCTGAAACATTGGACATTCTCGCGAAGGTTTCCCAATCCCCGACAAGACTGGTACCCTTTCACGTCCAAATCTCTCAAACTCCGGGAGAGATTCTCAAAACCAAGGTTGACATGTTTCGAGTTCCTTTCAACATTTTGGAAATCCCGCTGAAACTTTGGACATTCTCGCGAAGGGTTCCCAATCCCCGACAAGACTGGTACCCTTTCACGTCCAAATCTCTCAAACTCCGGGAGAGATTCTCAAAACCAAGGTTGACATGTTTCGAGTTCCTTTCAACATTTTGGAAATCCCGCTGAAACTTTGGACATTCTCGCGAAGGGTTCCCAATCCCCGACAAGACTGGTACCCTTTCACGTCCAAATCTCTCAAACTCCGGGAGAGATTCTCAAAACCAAGGTTGACATGTTTCGAGTTCCTTTCAACATTTTGGAAATCCCGCTGAAACTTTGGACATTCTCACGAAGGGTTCCCAATCCCCGACAAGACTGGTACCCTTTCACGTCCAAATCTCTCAAACTCCGGGAGAGATTCTCAAAACCAAGGTTGACATGTTTCGAGTTCCTTTCAACATTTTGGAAATCCCGCTGAAACTTTGGACATTCTCGCGAAGGGTTCCCAATCCCCGACAAGACTGGTACCCTTTCACGTCCAAATCTCTCAAACTCCGGGAGAGATTCTCAAAACCAAGGTTGACATGTTTCGAGTTCCTTTCAACATTTTGGAAATCCCGCTGAAACTTTGGACATTCTGGCGAAGGGTTCCCAATCCCCGACAAGACTGGTACCCTTTCACGTCCAAATCTCTCAAACTCCGGGAGAGATTCTCAAAACCAAGGTTGACATGTTTCGAGTTCCTTTCAACATTTTGGAAATCCCGCTGAAACTTTGGAACATTCTCGCGAAGGGTTCCCTATCCCGAACAAGACTGGTACCCTTTCACGTCCAAATCTCTCAAACTCCGGGAGAGATTCTCAAAACCAAGGTTGACATGTTTCGAGTTCCTTTCAACATTTTGGAAATCCCGCTGAAACTTTGGACATTCTCGCGAAGGGTTCCCAATCCCCGACAAGACTGGTACCCTTTCACGTCCAAATCTCTCAAACTCCGGGAGAGATTCTCAAAACCAAGGTTGACATGTTTCGAGTTCCTTTCAACATTTTGGAAATCCCGCTGAAACTTTGGACATTCTCGCGAAGGGTTCCCAATCCCCGACAAGACTGGTACCCTTTCACGTCCAAATCTCTCAAACTCCGGGAGAGATTCTCAAAACCAAGGTTGACATGTTTCGAGTTCCTTTCAACATTTTGGAAATCCCGCTGAAACTTTGGACATTCTCGCGAAGGGTTCCCAATCCCCGACAAGACTTGTACCCTTTCACGTCTAAATCTCTCAAACTCCGGGAGAGATTCTCAAAACCAAGGTTGACATGTTTTGAGTTCCTTTCAACATTTTGTAAATCCCGCTGAAACTTTGGACATTCTCACGAAGGGTTCCCAATCCCCAACAAGACTGGTACCCTTTCACGTCCAAATCTCTCAAACTCCGGGAGAGATTCTCAAAACCAAGGTTGACATGTTTCGAGTTCCTTTCAACATTTTGGATATCCCGCTGAAACTTTGGACATTCTGGCGAAGGGTTCCCAATCCCCGACAAGACTGGTACCCTTTCACGTCCAAATCTCTCAAACTCCGGGAGAGATTCTCAAAACCAAGGTTGACATGTTTCGAGTTCCTTTCAACATTTTGGAAATCCCGCTGAAACTTTGGACATTCTCGCGAAGGGTTCCCAATCCCCGACAAGACTGGTACCCTTTCACGTCCAAATCTCTCAAACTCCGGGAGAGATTCTCAAAACCAAGGTTGAGATGTTTCGAGTTCCTTTCAACATTTTGGAAATCCCGCTGAAACTTTGGACATTCTCGCGAAGCGTTCCCAATCCCCGACAAGACTGGTACCCTTTCACGTCCAAATCTCTCAAACTCCGGGAGAGATTCTCAAAACCAAGGTTGACATGTTTCGAGTTCCTTTCAACATTTTGGAAATCCCGCTGAAACTTTGGACATTCTGGCGAAGGGTTCCCAATCCCCGACAAGACTGGTACCCTTTCACGTCCAAATCTCTCAAACTCCGGGAGAGATTCTCAAAACCAAGGTTGACATGTTTCGAGTTCCTTTCAACATTTTGGAAATCCCACTGAAACTTTGGACATTCTCACGAAGGGTTCCCAGTCCCCGACAAGACTGGTACCCTTTCACGTCCAAATCTCTCAAACTCCGGGAGAGATTCTCAAAACCAAGGTTGACATGTTTCGAGTTCCTTTCAACATTTTGGAAATCCCGCTGAAACATTGGACATTCTCGCGAAGGTTTCCCAATCCCCGACAAGACTGGTACCCTTTCACGTCCAAATCTCTCAAACTCCGGGAGAGATTCTCAAAACCAAGGTTGACATGTTTCGAGTTCCTTTCAACATTTTGGAAATCCCGCTGAAACTTTGGACATTCTCGCGAAGGGTTCCCAATCCCCGACAAGACTGGTACCCTTTCACGTCCAAATCTCTCAAACTCCGGGAGAGATTCTCAAAACCAAGGTTGACATGTTTCGAGTTCCTTTCAACATTTTGGAAATCCCGCTGAAACTTTGGACATTCTCGCGAAGGGTTCCCGACCCCGAACAAGACTGGTGCCCTTTCACGTCCAAATCTCTCAAACTCCGGGAGAGATTCTCAAAACCAAGGTTGACATGTTTCGAGTTCCTTTCAACATTTTGGAAATCCCGCTGAAACTTTGGACATTCTCACGAAGGGTTCCCAATCCCCGACAAGACTGGTACCCTTTCACGTCCAAATCTCTCAAACTCCGGGAGAGATTCTCAAAACCAAGGTTGACATGTTTCGAGTTCCTTTCAACATTTTGGAAATCCCGCTGAAACTTTGGACATTCTCGCGAAGGGTTCCCAATCCCCGACAAGACTGGTACCCTTTCACGTCCAAATCTCTCAAACTCCGGGAGAGATTCTCAAAACCAAGGTTGACATGTTTCGAGTTCCTTTCAACATTTTGGAAATCCCGCTGAAACTTTGGACATTCTGGCGAAGGGTTCCCAATCCCCGACAAGACTGGTACCCTTTCACGTCCAAATCTCTCAAACTCCGGGAGAGATTCTCAAAACCAAGGTTGACATGTTTCGAGTTCCTTTCAACATTTTGGAAATCCCGCTGAAACTTTGGACATTCTCGCAAAGAGTTCCCAATCCCCGACAAGACTGGTACCCTTTCACGTCTAAATCTCTCAAACTCCGGGAGAGATTCTCAAAACCAAGGTTGACATGTTTCGAGTTCCTTTCAACATTTTGGAAATCCCGCTGAAACTTTGGACATTCTCGCGAAGGGTTCCCAATCCCCGACAAGACTGGTACCCTTTCACGTCCAAATCTCTCAACCTCCGGGAGAGATTCTCAAAACCAAGGTTGACATGTTTCGAGTTCCTTTCAACATTTTGGAAATCCCGCTGAAACTTTGGACATTCTCACGAAGGGTTCCCAATCCCCGACAAGACTGGTACCCTTTCACGTCCAAATCTCTCAAACTCCGGGAGAGATTCTCAAAACCAAGGTTGACATGTTTCGAGTTCCTTTCAACATTTTGGAAATCCCGCTGAAACTTTGGACATTCTCACGAAGGGTTCCCAATCCCCGACAAGACTGGTACCCTTTCACGTCCAAATCTCTCAAACTCCGGGAGAGATTCTCAAAACCAAGGTTGACATGTTTCGAGTTCCTTTCAACATTTTGGAAATCCCGCTGAAACTTTGGACATTCTCGCGAAGGGTTCCCAATCCCCGACAAGACTGGTACCCTTTCACGTCCAGATCTCTCAAACTCCGGGAGAGATTCTCAAAACCAAGGTTGACATGTTTCGAGTTCCTTTCAACATTTTGGAAATCCCGCTGAAACTTTGGACATTCTCACGAAGGGTTCCCAATCCCCGACAAGACTGGTACCCTTTCACGTCCAAATCTCCCAAACTCCTGGAGAGATTCTCAAAACCAAGGTTGACATGTTTCGAGTTCCTTTCAACATTTTGGAAATCCCGCTGAAACTTTGGACATTCTCGCGAAGGGTTCCCAATCCCCGACAAGACTGGTACCCTTTCACGTCCAGATCTCTCAAACTCCGGGAGAGATTCTCAAAACCAAGGTTGACATGTTTCGAGTTCCTTTCAACATTTTGGAAATCCCGCTGAAACTTTGGACATTCTCGCGAAGGGTTCCCAGTCCCCGACAAGACTGGTACCCTTTCACGTCCAAATCTCTCAAACTCCGGGAGAGATTCTCAAAACCAAGGTTGACATGTTTCGAGTTCCTCTCAACATTTTGGAAATCCCGCTGAAACTTTGGACATTCTCGCAAAGAGTTCCCAATCCCCGACAAGACTGGTACCCTTTCACGTCTAAATCTCTCAAACTCCGGGAGAGATTCTCAAAACCAAGGTTGACATGTTTCGAGTTCCTTTCAACATTTTGGAAATCCCGCTGAAACTTTGGACATTCTCGCGAAGGGTTCCCAATCCCCGACAAGACTGGTACCCTTTCACGTCCAAATCTCTCAACCTCCGGGAGAGATTCTCAAAACCAAGGTTGACATGTTTCGAGTTCCTTTCAACATTTTGGAAATCCCGCTGAAACTTTGGACATTCTCACGAAGGGTTCCCAATCCCCGACAAGACTGGTACCCTTTCACGTCCAAATCTCTCAAACTCCGGGAGAGATTCTCAAAACCAAGGTTGACATGTTTCGAGTTCCTTTCAACATTTTGGAAATCCCGCTGAAACTTTGGACATTCTCACGAAGGGTTCCCAATCCCCGACAAGACTGGTACCCTTTCACGTCCAAATCTCTCAAACTCCGGGAGAGATTCTCAAAACCAAGGTTGACATGTTTCGAGTTCCTTTCAACATTTTGGAAATCCCGCTGAAACTTTGGACATTCTCGCGAAGGGTTCCCAATCCCCGACAAGACTGGTACCCTTTCACGTCCAGATCTCTCAAACTCCGGGAGAGATTCTCAAAACCAAGGTTGACATGTTTCGAGTTCCTTTCAACATTTTGGAAATCCCGCTGAAACTTTGGACATTCTCACGAAGGGTTCCCAATCCCCGACAAGACTGGTACCCTTTCACGTCCAAATCTCCCAAACTCCTGGAGAGATTCTCAAAACCAAGGTTGACATGTTTCGAGTTCCTTTCAACATTTTGGAAATCCCGCTGAAACTTTGGACATTCTCGCGAAGGGTTCCCAATCCCCGACAAGACTGGTACCCTTTCACGTCCAGATCTCTCAAACTCCGGGAGAGATTCTCAAAACCAAGGTTGACATGTTTCGAGTTCCTTTCAACATTTTGGAAATCCCGCTGAAACTTTGGACATTCTCGCGAAGGGTTCCCAGTCCCCGACAAGACTGGTACCCTTTCACGTCCAAATCTCTCAAACTCCGGGAGAGATTCTCAAAACCAAGGTTGACATGTTTCGAGTTCCTCTCAACATTTTGGAAATCCCGCTGAAACTTTGGACATTCTCGCGAACGCTTCCCAATCCCCGACAAGACTGGTACCCTTTCACGTCCAAATCTCTCAAACTCCGGGAGAGATTCTCAAAACCAAGGTTGACATGTTTCAAGTTCCTTTCAACATTTTGGAAATCCCGCTGAAACTTTGGACATTCCGGCGAAGGGTTCCCAATCCCCGACAAGACTGGTACCCTTTCACGTCCAAATCTCTCAAACTCCGGGAGAGATTCTCAAAACCAAGGTTGACATGTTTCGAGTTCCTTTCAACATTTTGGAAATCCCGCTGAAACTTTGGACATTCTCGTGAAGGGTTCCCTATCCCGAACAAGACTGGTACCCTTTCACGTCCAAATCTCTCAAACTCCGGGAGAGATTCTCAAAACCAAGGTTGACATGTTTCGAGTTCCTTTCAACATTTTGGAAATCCTGCTGAAACTTTGGACATTCTGGCGAAGGGTTCCCAATCCCCGACAAGACTGGTACCCTTTCACGTCTAAATCTCTCAAACTCCGGGAGAGATTCTCAAAACCAAGGTTGACATGTTTCGAGTTCCTTTCAACATTTTGGAAATCCCGCTGAAACTTTGGACATTCTCGCGAAGGGTTCCCAGTCCCCGACAAGACTGGTACCCTTTCACGTCCAAATCTCTCAAACTCCGGGAGAGATTCTCAAAACCAAGGTTGACATGTTTCGAGTTCCTTTCAACATTTTGGAAATCCCGCTGAAACTTTGGACATTCTCGCAAAGGGTTCCCAATCCCCGACAAGACTGGTACCCTTTCACGTCCAAATCTCTCAAACTCCGGGAGAGATTCTCAAAACCAAGGTTGACATGTTTCGAGTTCCTTTCAACATTTTGGAAATCCCGCTGAAACTTTGGACATTCTCGCGAAGGGTTCCCAATCCCCGACAAGACTGGTACCCTTTCACGTCCAAATCTCTCAAACTCCGGGAGAGATTCTCAAAACCAAGGTTGACATGTTTCGAGTTCCTTTCAACATTTTGGAAATCCCGCTGAAACTTTGGACATTCTCGCGAAGGGTTCCCGATCCCGAACAAGACTGGTACCCTTTCACGTCCAAATCTCTCAAACTCCGGGAGAGATTCTCAAAACCAAGGTTGACATGTTTCGAGTTCCTTTCAACATTTTGGAAATCCCGCTGAAACATTGGACATTCTCACGAAGGGTTTCCAATCCGCGAAAAGATTGGTACCCTTTCATGTCCAAATCTCTCAAACTCCGGGAGAGATTCTCAAAACCAAGGTTGACATGTTTCGAGTTCCTTTCAACATTTGGGAAATCCCGCTGAAACTTTGGACATTCTCGCGAAGGGTTCCCAATCCCCGACAAGACTGGTACCCTTTCACGTCCAAATCTCTCAAACTCCGGGAGAGATTCTCAAAACCAAGGTTGAGATGTTTCGAGTTCCTTTCAACATTTTGGAAATCCCGCTGAAACTTTGGACATTCTCGCGAAGGGTTCCCAATCCCCGACAAGACTGGTACCCTTTCACGTCTAAATCTCTCAAACTCCGGGAGAGATTCTCAAAACCAAGGTTGACATGTTTCGAGTTCCTTTCAACATTTTGGAAATCCCGCTGAAACTTTGGACATTCTGGCGAAGGGTTCCCAATCCCCGACAAGACTGGTACCCTTTCACGTCCAAATCTCTCAAACTCCGGGAGAGATTCTCAAAACCAAGGTTGACATGTTTCGAGTTCCTTTCAACATTTTGGAAATCCCGCTGAAACTTTGGACATTCTCGCGAAGGGTTCCCAATCCCCGACAAGACTGGTACCCTTTCACGTCCAAATCTCTCAAACTCCGGGAGAGATTCTCAAAACCAAGGTTGACATGTTTCGAGTTCCTCTCAACATTTTGGAAATCCCGCTGAAACATAGGACATTCTCGCGAAGGGTTCCCAATCCCCGACAAGACTGGTACCCTTTCACGTCCAAATCTCTCAAACTCCGGGAGAGATTCTCAAAACCAAGGTTGACATGTTTCGAGTTCCTTTCAACATTTTGGAAATCCCGCTGAAACATTGGACATTCTCGCGAAGGGTTCCCAATCCCCGACAAGACTGGTACCGTTTCACGTCCAAATCTCTCAAACTCCGGGAGAGATTCTCAAAACCAAGGTTGACATGTTTCGAGTTCCTTTCAACATTTTGGAAATCCCGCTGAAACTTTGGACATTCTCGCGAAGGGTTCCCAATCCCCGACAAGACTGGTACCCTTTCACGTCCAGATCTCTCAAACTCCGGGAGAGATTCTCAAAACCAAGGTTGACATGTTTCGAGTTCCTTTCAACATTTTGGAAATCCCGCTGAAACTTTGGACATTCTCGCGAAGGGTTCCCAGTCCCCGACAAGACTGGTACCCTTTCACGTCCAAATCTCTCAAACTCCGGGAGAGATTCTCAAAACCAAGGTTGACATGTTTCGAGTTCCTCTCAACATTTTGGAAATCCCGCTGAAACTTTGGACATTCTCGCGAACGCTTCCCAATCCCCGACAAGACTGGTACCCTTTCACGTCCAAATCTCTCAAACTCCGGGAGAGATTCTCAAAACCAAGGTTGACATGTTTCAAGTTCCTTTCAACATTTTGGAAATCCCGCTGAAACTTTGGACATTCCGGCGAAGGGTTCCCAATCCCCGACAAGACTGGTACCCTTTCACGTCCAAATCTCTCAAACTCCGGGAGAGATTCTCAAAACCAAGGTTGACATGTTTCGAGTTCCTTTCAACATTTTGGAAATCCCGCTGAAACTTTGGACATTCTCGTGAAGGGTTCCCTATCCCGAACAAGACTGGTACCCTTTCACGTCCAAATCTCTCAAACTCCGGGAGAGATTCTCAAAACCAAGGTTGACATGTTTCGAGTTCCTTTCAACATTTTGGAAATCCTGCTGAAACTTTGGACATTCTGGCGAAGGGTTCCCAATCCCCGACAAGACTGGTACCCTTTCACGTCTAAATCTCTCAAACTCCGGGAGAGATTCTCAAAACCAAGGTTGACATGTTTCGAGTTCCTTTCAACATTTTGGAAATCCCGCTGAAACTTTGGACATTCTCGCGAAGGGTTCCCAGTCCCCGACAAGACTGGTACCCTTTCACGTCCAAATCTCTCAAACTCCGGGAGAGATTCTCAAAACCAAGGTTGACATGTTTCGAGTTCCTTTCAACATTTTGGAAATCCCGCTGAAACTTTGGACATTCTCGCGAAGGGTTCCCAATCCCCGACAAGACTGGTACCCTTTCACGTCCAAATCTCTCAAACTCCGGGAGAGATTCTCAAAACCAAGGTTGACATGTTTCGAGTTCCTTTCAACATTTTGGAAATCCCGCTGAAACTTTGGACATTCTCGCGAAGGGTTCCCAATCCCCGACAAGACTGGTACCCTTTCACGTCCAAATCTCTCAAACTCCGGGAGAGATTCTCAAAACCAAGGTTGACATGTTTCGAGTTCCTTTCAACATTTTGGAAATCCCGCTGAAACTTTGGACATTCTCGCGAAGGGTTCCCGATCCCGAACAAGACTGGTACCCTTTCACGTCCAAATCTCTCAAACTCCGGGAGAGATTCTCAAAACCAAGGTTGACATGTTTCGAGTTCCTTTCAACATTTTGGAAATCCCGCTGAAACATTGGACATTCTCACGAAGGGTTTCCAATCCGCGAAAAGATTGGTACCCTTTCATGTCCAAATCTCTCAAACTCCGGGAGAGATTCTCAAAACCAAGGTTGACATGTTTCGAGTTCCTTTCAACATTTGGGAAATCCCGCTGAAACTTTGGACATTCTCGCGAAGGGTTCCCAATCCCCGACAAGACTGGTACCCTTTCACGTCCAAATCTCTCAAACTCCGGGAGAGATTCTCAAAACCAAGGTTGAGATGTTTCGAGTTCCTTTCAACATTTTGGAAATCCCGCTGAAACTTTGGACATTCTCGCGAAGGGTTCCCAATCCCCGACAAGACTGGTACCCTTTCACGTCTAAATCTCTCAAACTCCGGGAGAGATTCTCAAAACCAAGGTTGACATGTTTCGAGTTCCTTTCAACATTTTGGAAATCCCGCTGAAACTTTGGACATTCTGGCGAAGGGTTCCCAATCCCCGACAAGACTGGTACCCTTTCACGTCCAAATCTCTCAAACTCCGGGAGAGATTCTCAAAACCAAGGTTGACATGTTTCGAGTTCCTTTCAACATTTTGGAAATCCCGCTGAAACTTTGGACATTCTCGCGAAGGGTTCCCAATCCCCGACAAGACTGGTACCCTTTCACGTCCAAATCTCTCAAACTCCGGGAGAGATTCTCAAAACCAAGGTTGACATGTTTCGAGTTCCTCTCAACATTTTGGAAATCCCGCTGAAACTTTGGACATTCTCGCGAAGGGTTCCCAATCCCCGACAAGACTGGTACCCTTTCACGTCCAAATCTCTCAAACTCCGGGAGAGATTCTCAAAACCAAGGTTGACATGTTTCGAGTTCCTTTCAACATTTTGGAAATCCCGCTGAAACTTTGGACATTCTCGCGAAGGGTTCCCAGTCCCCGACAAGACTGGTACCCTTTCACGTCCAAATCTCTCAAACTCCGGGAGAGATTCTCAAAACCAAGGTTGACATGTTTCGAGTTCCTTTCAACATTTTGGAAATCCCGCTGAAACATAGGACATTCTCGCGAAGGGTTCCCAATCCCCGACAAGACTGGTACCCTTTCACGTCCAAATCTCTCAAACTCCGGGAGAGATTCTCAAAACCAAGGTTGACATGTTTCGAGTTCCTTTCAACATTTTGGAAATCCCGCTGAAACATTGGACATTCTCGCGAAGGGTTCCCAATCCCCGACAAGACTGGTACCGTTTCACGTCCAAATCTCTCAAACTCCGGGAGAGATTCTCAAAACCAAGGTTGACATGTTTCGAGTTCCTTTCAACATTTTGGAAATCCCGCTGAAACTTTGGACATTCTCGCGAAGGGTTCCCAGTCCCCGACAAGACTGGTACCCTTTCACGTCCAAATCTCTCAAACTCCGGGAGAGATTCTCAAAACCAAGGTTGACATGTTTCGAGTTCCTTTCAACATTTTGGAAATCCCGCTGAAACATTGGACATTCTCGCGAAGGGTTCCCAATCCCCGACAAGACTGGTACCCTTTCACGTCCAAATCTCTCAAACTCCGGGAGAGATTCTCAAAACCAAGGTTGACATGTTTCGAGTTCCTTTCAACATTTTGGAAATCCCGCTGAAACATTGGACATTCTCGCGAAGGGTTCCCAATCCCCGACAAGACTGGTACCCTTTCACGTCCAAATCTCTCAAACTCCGGGAGAGATTCTCAAAACCAAGGTTGACATGTTTCGAGTTCCTTTCAAAATTTTGGAAATCCCGCTGAAACTTTGGACATTCTCGCGAAGGGTTCCCAATCCCCGACAAGACTGGTACCCTTTCACGTCCAAATCTCTCAAACTCCGGGAGAGATTCTCAAAACCAAGGTTGACATGTTTCGAGTTCCTTTCAACATTTTGGAAATCCCGCTGAAACTTTGGACATTCTCGCGAAGGGTTCCCAATCCCCGACAAGACTGGTACCCTTTCACGTCCAGATCTCTCAAACTCCGGGAGAGATTCTCAAAACCAAGGTTGACATGTTTCGAGTTCCTTTCAACATTTTGGAAATCCCGCTGAAACTTTGGACATTCTCGCGAAGGGTTCCCAATCCCCGACAAGACTGGTACCCTTTCACGTCCAAATCTCTCAAACTCCGGGAGAGATTCTCAAAACCAAGCTTGACATGTTTCGAGTTCCTTTCAACATTTTGGAAATCCCGCTGAAACTTTGGACATTCTCGCGAAGGGTTCCCAATCCCCGACAAGACTGGTACCCTTTCACGTCCAAATCTCTCAAACTCCGGGAGAGATTCTCAAAACCAAGGTTGACATGTTTCGAGTTCCTTTCAACATTTTGGAAATCCCGCTGAAACTTTGGACATTCTCGCGAAGGGTTCCCAATCCCCGACAAGACTGGTACCCTTTCACGTCCAAATCTCTCAAACTCTGGGAGAGATTCTCAAAACCAAGGTTGACATGTTTCGAGTTCCTTTCAACATTTTGGAAATCCCGCTGAAACTTTGGACATTCTCGCGAAGGGTTCCCAATCCCCGACAAGACTGGTACCCTTTCACGTCCAAATCTCTCAAACTCCGGGAGAGATTCTCAAAACCAAGGTTGACATGTTTCGAGTTCCTTTCAAAATTTTGGAAATCCCGCTGAAACTTTGGACATTCTCGCGAAGGGTTCCCAGTCCCCGACAAGACTGGTACCCTTTCACGTCCAAATCTCTCAAACTCCGGGAGAGATTCTCAAAAGCAAGGTTGACATGTTTCGAGTTCCTTTCAACATTTTGGAAATCCCGCTGAAACATTGGACATTCTCGCGAAGGGTTCCCAATCCCCGACAAGACTGGTACCCTTTCACGTCCAAATCTCTCAAACTCCGGGAGAGATTCTCAAAACCAAGGTTGACATGTTTCGAGTTCCTTTCAACATTTTGGAAATCCCGCTGAAACATTGGACATTCTCGCGAAGGGTTCCCAATCCCCGACAAGATTGGTACCCTTTCACGTCCAAATCTCTCAAACTCCGGGAGAGATTCTCAAAACCAAGGTTGACATGTTTCGAGTTCCTTTCAAAATTTTGGAAATCCCGCTGAAACTTTGGACATTCTCGCGAAGGGTTCCCAATCCCCGACAAGACTGGTACCCTTTCACGTCCAAATCTCTCAAACTCCGGGAGAGATTCTCAAAACCAAGGTTGACATGTTTCGAGTTCCTTTCAACATTTTGGAAATCCCGCTGAAACTTTGGACATTCTCGCGAAGGGTTCCCAATCCCCGACAAGACTGGTACCCTTTCACGTCCAGATCTCTCAAACTCCGGGAGAGATTCTCAAAACCAAGGTTGACATGTTTCGAGTTCCTTTCAACATTTTGGAAATCCCGCTGAAACTTTGGACATTCTCGCGAAGGGTTCCCAATCCCCGACAAGACTGGTACCCTTTCACGTCCAAATCTCTCAAACTCCGGGAGAGATTCTCAAAACCAAGCTTGACATGTTTCGAGTTCCTTTCAACATTTTGGAAATCCCGCTGAAACTTTGGACATTCTCGCGAAGGGTTCCCAATCCCCGACAAGACTGGTACCCTTTCACGTCCAAATCTCTCAAACTCCGGGAGAGATTCTCAAAACCAAGGTTGACATGTTTCGAGTTCCTTTCAAAATTTTGGAAATCCCGCTGAAACTTTGGACATTCTCGCGAAGGGTTCCCAATCCCCGACAAGACTGGTACCCTTTCACGTCCAAATCTCTCAAACTCCGGGAGAGATTCTCAAAACCAAGCTTGACATGTTTCGAGTTCCTTTCAACATTTTGGAAATCCCGCTGAAACTTTGGACATTCTCGCGAAGGGTTCCCGATCCCCGACAAGATTGGTACCCTTTCACGTCCAAATCTCTCAAACTCCGGGAGAGATTCTCAAAACCAAGGTTGACATGTTTCGAGTTCCTTTCAACATTTTGGAAATCCCGCTGAAACATTGGACATTCTCACGAAGGGTTCCCAATCCGCGAAAAGATTGGTACCCTTTCATATCCAAATCTCTCAAACTCCGGGAGAGATTCTCAAAACCAAGGTTAACATGGTTCGAGTTCCTTTCAACATTTTGGAAATCCCGCTGAAACTTTGGACATTCTCGCGAAGGGTTCCCAATCCCCGACAAGACTGGTACCCTTTCACGTCCAAATCTCTCAAACTCCGGGAGAGATTCTCAAAACCAAGGTTGACATGTTTCAAGTTCCTTTCAACATTTTGGAAATCCCGCTGAAACTTTGGACATTCTCGCGAAGGGTTCCCAATCCCCGACAAGACTGGTACCCTTTCACGTCCAGATCTCTCAAACTCCGGGAGAGATTCTCAAAACCAAGGTTGACATGTTTCGAGTTCCTTTCAACATTTTGGAAATCCCGCTGAAACTTTGGACATTCTGGCGAAGGGTTCCCAATCCCCGACAAGACTGGTACCCTTTCACGTCCAAATCTCTCAAACTCCGGGAGAGATTCTCAAAACCAAGGTTGACATGTTTCGAGTTCCTTTCAAAATTTTGGAAATCCCGCTGAAACTTTGGACATTCTCACGAAGGGTTCCCAATCCCCGACAAGACTGGTACCCTTTCACGTCCAAATCTCTCAAACTCCGGGAGAGATTCTCAAAACCAAGGTTGACATGTTTCGAGTTCCTTTCAACATTTTGGAAATCCCGCTGAAACTTTGGACATTCTCGCGAAGGGTTCCCGATCCCGAACAAGACGGGTACCCTTTCACGTCCAAATCTCTCAAACTCCGGGAGAGATTATCAAAACCAAGGCTGACGTGTTTCGAGTTCCTTTCAACATTTTGGAAATCCCGCTGAAACATTGGACATTCTCACGAAGGGTTCCCAATCCGCGAAAAGATTGGTACCCTTTCACGTCCAAATATCTCAAACTCCGGGAGAGATTCTCAAAACCAAGGTTGACATGTTTCGAGTTCCTTTCAACATTTTGGAAATCCCGCTGAAACATTGGACATTCTCGCGAAGGTTTCCCAATCCCCGACAAGACTGGTACCCTTTCACGTCCAAATCTCTCAAACTCCGGGAGAGATTCTCAAAACCAAGGTTGACATGTTTCGAGTTCCTTTCAACATTTTGGAAATCCCGCTGAAACTTTGGACATTCTCGCGAAGGGTTCCCAATCCCCGACAAGACTGGTACCCTTTCACGTCCAAATCTCTCAAACTCCGGGAGAGATTCTCAAAACCAAGGTTGACATGTTTCGAGTTCCTTTCAACATTTTGGAAATCCCGCTGAAACTTTGGACATTCTCGCGAAGGGTTCCCAATCCCCGACAAGACTGGTACCCTTTCACGTCCAAATCTCTCAAACTCCGGGAGAGATTCTCAAAACCAAGGTTGACATGTTTCGAGTTCCTTTCAACATTTTGGAAATCCCGCTGAAACTTTGGACATTCTCGTGAAGGGTTCCCTATCCCGAACAAGACTGGTACCCTTTCACGTCCAAATCTCTCAAACTCCGGGAGAGATTCTCAAAACCAAGGTTGACATGTTTCGAGTTCCTTTCAACATTTTGGAAATCCTGCTGAAACTTTGGACATTCTGGCGAAGGGTTCCCAATCCCCGACAAGACTGGTACCCTTTCACGTCCAAATCTCTCAAACTCCGGGAGAGATTCTCAAAACCAAGGTTGACATGTTTCGAGTTCCTTTCAACATTTTGTAAATCCCGCTGAAACTTTGGACATTCTCGCGAAGGGTTCCCGATCCCGAACAAGACTGGTACCCTTTCACGTCCAAATCTCTCAAACTCCGGGAGAGATTCTCAAAACCAAGGTTGACATGTTTCGAGTTCCTTTCAACATTTTGGAAATCCCGCTGAAACATTGGACATTCTCACGAAGGGTTCCCAATCCGCGAAAAGATTGGTACCCTTTCATGTCCAAATATCTCAAACTCCGGGAGAGATTCTCAAAACCAAGGTTGACATGTTTCGAGTTCCTTTCAACATTTTGGAAATCCCGCTGAAACTGGACATTCTCGCGAAGGGTTCCCAATCCCCGACAAGACTGGTACCCTTTCACGTCCAAATCTCTCAAACTCCGGGAGAGATTCTCAAAACCAAGGTTGACATGTTTCGAGTTCCTTTCAACATTTTGGAAATCCCGCTGAAACTTTGGACATTCTCGCGAAGGGTTCCCGATCCCGAACAAGACTGGTACCCTTTCACGTCCAAATCTCTCAAACTCCGGGAGAGATTCTCAAAACCAAGGTTGACATGTTTCGAGTTCCTTTCAACATTTTGGAAATCCCGCTGAAACTTTGGACATTCTCGCGAAGGGTTCCCAATCCCCGACAAGACTGGTACCCTTTCACGTCCAAATCTCTCAAACTCCGGGAGAGATTCTCAAAACCAAGGTTGACATGTTTCGAGTTCCTTTCAACATTTTGGAAATCCCGCTGAAACTTTGGACATTCTCGCGAAGGGTTCCCAATCCCCGACAAGACTGGTACCCTTTCACGTCCAAATCTCTCAAACTCCGGGAGAGATTCTCAAAACCAAGGTTGACATGTTTCGAGTTCCTTTCAACATTTTGGAAATCCCGCTGAAACTTTGGACATTCTCGCGAAGGGTGCCCGATCCCGAACAAGACTGGTACCCTTTCACGTCCAAATCTCTCAAACTCCGGGAGAGATTCTCAAAACCAAGGTTGACATGTTTCGAGTTCCTTTCAACATTTTGGAAATCCCGCTGAAACTTTGGACATTCTCACGAAGGGTTCCCAATCCCCGACAAGACTGGTACCCTTTCACGTCCAAATATCTCAAACTCCGGGAGAGATTCTCAAAACCAAGGTTGACATGTTTCGAGTTCCTTTCAACATTTTGGAAATCCCGCTGAAACTTTGGACATTCTCGCGAAGGGTTCCCAATCCCCGACAAGACTGGTACCCTTTCACGTCCAAATCTCTCAAACTCCGGGAGAGATTCTCAAAACCAAGGTTGACATGTTTCGAGTTCCTTTCAACATTTTGGAAATCCCGCTGAAACTTTGGACATTCTCGCGAAGGGTTCCCAATCCCCGACAAGACTGGTACCCTTTCACGTCCAAATCTCTCAAACTCCGGGAGAGATTCTCAAAACCAAGGTTGACATGTTTCGAGTTCCTTTCAACATTTTGGAAATCCCGCTGAAACTTTGGACATTCTCGCGAAGGGTTCCCGATCCCGAACAAGACTGGTACCCTTTCACGTCCAAATCTCTCAAACTCCGGGAGAGATTCTCAAAACCAAGGTTGACATGTTTCGAGTTCCTTTCAACATTTTGGAAATCCCGCTGAAACATTGGACATTCTCACGAAGGGTTTCCAATCCGCGAAAAGATTGGTACCCTTTCATGTCCAAATCTCTCAAACTCCGGGAGAGATTCTCAAAACCAAGGTTGACATGTTTCGAGTTCCTTTCAACATTTTGGAAATCCCGCTGAAACTTTGGACATTCTCGCGAAGGGTTCCCAATCCCCGACAAGACTGGTACCCTTTCACGTCCAAATCTCTCAAACTCCGGGAGAGATTCTCAAAACCAAGGTTGACATGTTTCGAGTTCCTTTCAACATTTTGGAAATCCCGCTGAAACTTTGGACATTCTCGCGAAGGGTTCCCAATCCCCGACAAGACTGGTACCCTTTCACGTCTAAATCTCTCAAACTCCGGGAGAGATTCTCAAAACCAAGGTTGACATGTTTCGAGTTCCTTTCAACATTTTGGAAATCCCGCTGAAACTTTGGACATTCTGGCGAAGGGTTCCCAATCCCCGACAAGACTGGTACCCTTTCACGTCCAAATCTCTCAAACTCCGGGAGAGATTCTCAAAACCAAGGTTGACATGTTTCGAGTTCCTTTCAACATTTTGGAAATCCCGCTGAAACTTTGGACATTCTCGCGAAGGGTTCCCAATCCCCGACAAGACTGGTACCCTTTCACGTCCAAATCTCTCAAACTCCGGGAGAGATTCTCAAAACCAAGGTTGACATGTTTCGAGTTCCTCTCAACATTTTGGAAATCCCGCTGAAACTTTGGACATTCTCGCGAAGGGTTCCCAATCCCCGACAAGACTGGTACCCTTTCACGTCCAAATCTCTCAAACTCCGGGAGAGATTCTCAAAACCAAGGTTGACATGTTTCGAGTTCCTTTCAACATTTTGGAAATCCCGCTGAAACTTTGGACATTCTCGCGAAGGGTTCCCAGTCCCCGACAAGACTGGTACCCTTTCACGTCCAAATCTCTCAAACTCCGGGAGAGATTCTCAAAACCAAGGTTGACATGTTTCGAGTTCCTTTCAACATTTTGGAAATCCCGCTGAAACATAGGACATTCTCGCGAAGGGTTCCCAATCCCCGACAAGACTGGTACCCTTTCACGTCCAAATCTCTCAAACTCCGGGAGAGATTCTCAAAACCAAGGTTGACATGTTTCGAGTTCCTTTCAACATTTTGGAAATCCCGCTGAAACATTGGACATTCTCGCGAAGGGTTCCCAATCCCCGACAAGACTGGTACCGTTTCACGTCCAAATCTCTCAAACTCCGGGAGAGATTCTCAAAACCAAGGTTGACATGTTTCGAGTTCCTTTCAACATTTTGGAAATCCCGCTGAAACTTTGGACATTCTCGCGAAGGGTTCCCAGTCCCCGACAAGACTGGTACCCTTTCACGTCCAAATCTCTCAAACTCCGGGAGAGATTCTCAAAACCAAGGTTGACATGTTTCGAGTTCCTTTCAACATTTTGGAAATCCCGCTGAAACATTGGACATTCTCGCGAAGGGTTCCCAATCCCCGACAAGACTGGTACCCTTTCACGTCCAAATCTCTCAAACTCCGGGAGAGATTCTCAAAACCAAGGTTGACATGTTTCGAGTTCCTTTCAACATTTTGGAAATCCCGCTGAAACTTTGGACATTCTCGCGAAGGGTTCCCAATCCCCGACAAGACTGGTACCCTTTCACGTCCAAATCTCTCAAACTCCGGGAGAGATTCTCAAAACCAAGGTTGACATGTTTCGAGTTCCTCTCAACATTTTGGAAATCCCGCTGAAACTTTGGACATTCTCGCGAAGGGTTCCCAATCCCCGACAAGACTGGTACCCTTTCACGTCCAAATCTCTCAAACTCCGGGAGAGATTCTCAAAACCAAGGTTGACATGTTTCGAGTTCCTTTCAACATTTTGGAAATCCCGCTGAAACTTTGGACATTCTCGCGAAGGGTTCCCAGTCCCCGACAAGACTGGTACCCTTTCACGTCCAAATCTCTCAAACTCCGGGAGAGATTCTCAAAACCAAGGTTGACATGTTTCGAGTTCCTTTCAACATTTTGGAAATCCCGCTGAAACATAGGACATTCTCGCGAAGGGTTCCCAATCCCCGACAAGACTGGTACCCTTTCACGTCCAAATCTCTCAAACTCCGGGAGAGATTCTCAAAACCAAGGTTGACATGTTTCGAGTTCCTTTCAACATTTTGGAAATCCCGCTGAAACATTGGACATTCTCGCGAAGGGTTCCCAATCCCCGACAAGACTGGTACCGTTTCACGTCCAAATCTCTCAAACTCCGGGAGAGATTCTCAAAACCAAGGTTGACATGTTTCGAGTTCCTTTCAACATTTTGGAAATCCCGCTGAAACTTTGGACATTCTCGCGAAGGGTTCCCAGTCCCCGACAAGACTGGTACCCTTTCACGTCCAAATCTCTCAAACTCCGGGAGAGATTCTCAAAACCAAGGTTGACATGTTTCGAGTTCCTTTCAACATTTTGGAAATCCCGCTGAAACATTGGACATTCTCGCGAAGGGTTCCCAATCCCCGACAAGACTGGTACCCTTTCACGTCCAAATCTCTCAAACTCCGGGAGAGATTCTCAAAACCAAGGTTGACATGTTTCGAGTTCCTTTCAACATTTTGGAAATCCCGCTGAAACATTGGACATTCTCGCGAAGGGTTCCCAATCCCCGACAAGACTGGTACCCTTTCACGTCCAAATCTCTCAAACTCCGGGAGAGATTCTCAAAACCAAGGTTGACATGTTTCGAGTTCCTTTCAAAATTTTGGAAATCCCGCTGAAACTTTGGACATTCTCGCGAAGGGTTCCCAATCCCCGACAAGACTGGTACCCTTTCACGTCCAAATCTCTCAAACTCCGGGAGAGATTCTCAAAACCAAGGTTGACATGTTTCGAGTTCCTTTCAACATTTTGGAAATCCCGCTGAAACTTTGGACATTCTCGCGAAGGGTTCCCAATCCCCGACAAGACTGGTACCCTTTCACGTCCAGATCTCTCAAACTCCGGGAGAGATTCTCAAAACCAAGGTTGACATGTTTCGAGTTCCTTTCAACATTTTGGAAATCCCGCTGAAACTTTGGACATTCTCGCGAAGGGTTCCCAATCCCCGACAAGACTGGTACCCTTTCACGTCCAAATCTCTCAAACTCCGGGAGAGATTCTCAAAACCAAGCTTGACATGTTTCGAGTTCCTTTCAACATTTTGGAAATCCCGCTGAAACTTTGGACATTCTCGCGAAGGGTTCCCAATCCCCGACAAGACTGGTACCCTTTCACGTCCAAATCTCTCAAACTCCGGGAGAGATTCTCAAAACCAAGGTTGACATGTTTCGAGTTCCTTTCAACATTTTGGAAATCCCGCTGAAACTTTGGACATTCTCGCGAAGGGTTCCCAATCCCCGACAAGACTGGTACCCTTTCACGTCCAAATCTCTCAAACTCTGGGAGAGATTCTCAAAACCAAGGTTGACATGTTTCGAGTTCCTTTCAACATTTTGGAAATCCCGCTGAAACTTTGGACATTCTCGCGAAGGGTTCCCAATCCCCGACAAGACTGGTACCCTTTCACGTCCAAATCTCTCAAACTCCGGGAGAGATTCTCAAAACCAAGGTTGACATGTTTCGAGTTCCTTTCAAAATTTTGGAAATCCCGCTGAAACATTGGACATTCTCGCGAAGGGTTCCCAATCCCCGACAAGACTGGTACCCTTTCACGTCCAAATCTCTCAAACTCCGGGAGAGATTCTCAAAACCAAGGTTGACATGTTTCGAGTTCCTTTCAACATTTTGGAAATCCCGCTGAAACATTGGACATTCTCGCGAAGGGTTCCCAATCCCCGACAAGATTGGTATCCTTTCACGTCCAAATCTCTCAAACTCCGGGAGAGATTCTCAAAACCAAGGTTGACATGTTTCGAGTTCCTTTCAAAATTTTGGAAATCCCGCTGAAACTTTGGACATTCTCGCGAAGGGTTCCCAATCCCCGACAAGACTGGTACCCTTTCACGTCCAAATCTCTCAAACTCCGGGAGAGATTCTCAAAACCAAGGTTGACATGTTTCGAGTTCCTTTCAACATTTTGGAAATCCCGCTGAAACTTTGGACATTCTCGCGAAGGGTTCCCAATCCCCGACAAGACTGGTACCCTTTCACGTCCAGATCTCTCAAACTCCGGGAGAGATTCTCAAAACCAAGGTTGACATGTTTCGAGTTCCTTTCAACATTTTGGAAATCCCGCTGAAACTTTGGACATTCTCGCGAAGGGTTCCCAATCCCCGACAAGACTGGTACCCTTTCACGTCCAAATCTCTCAAACTCCGGGAGAGATTCTCAAAACCAAGCTTGACATGTTTCGAGTTCCTTTCAACATTTTGGAAATCCCGCTGAAACTTTGGACATTCTCGCGAAGGGTTCCCAATCCCCGACAAGACTGGTACCCTTTCACGTCCAAATCTCTCAAACTCCGGGAGAGATTCTCAAAACCAAGGTTGACATGTTTCGAGTTCCTTTCAAAATTTTGGAAATCCCGCTGAAACTTTGGACATTCTCACGAAGGGTTCCCAATCCCCGACAAGACTGGTACCCTTTCACGTCCAAATCTCTCAAACTCCGGGAGAGATTCTCAAAACCAAGGTTGACATGTTTCGAGTTCCTTTCAACATTTTGGAAATCCCGCTGAAACTTTGGACATTCTCGCGAAGGGTTCCCAATCCCCGACAAGACTGGTACCCTTTCAAGTCCAGATCTCTCAAACTCCGGGAGAGATTCTCAAAACCAAGGTTGACATGTTTCGAGTTCCTCTCAACATTTTGGAAATCCCGCTGAAACTTTGGACATTCTCGCGAAGGGTTCCCAATCCCCGAACAAGACTGGTACCCTTTCACGTCCAGATCTCTTAAACTCCGGGAGAGATTCTCAAAACCAAGGTTGACATGTTTCGAGTTCCTCCCAACATTTTGGAAATCCCGCTGAAACTTTGGACATTCTCGCGAAGGGTTCCCAATCCCCGACAAGACTGGTACCCTTTCACGTCCAAATCTCTCAAACTCCGGGAGAGATTCTCAAAACCAAGGTTGACATGTTTCGAGTTCCTTTCAACATTTTGGAAATCCCGCTGAAACTTTGGACATTCTCACGAAGGGTTCCCAATCCCCGACAAGACTGGTACCCTTTCACGTCCAAATCTCCCAAACTCCTGGAGAGATTCTCAAAACCAAGGTTGACATGTTTCGAGTTCCTTTCAACATTTTGGAAATCCCGCTGAAACTTTGGACATTCTCGCGAAGGGTTCCCAATCCCCGACAAGACTGGTACCCTTTCACGTCCAGATCTCTCAAACTCCGGGAGAGATTCTCAAAACCAAGGTTGACATGTTTCGAGTTCCTTTCAACATTTTGGAAATCCCGCTGAAACTTTGGACATTCTCGCGAAGGGTTCCCAGTCCCCGACAAGACTGGTACCCTTTCACGTCCAAATCTCTCAAACTCCGGGAGAGATTCTCAAAACCAAGGTTGACATGTTTCGAGTTCCTTTCAACATTTTGGAAATCCCGCTGAAACTTTGGACATTCTCACGAAGGGTTCCCAATCCCCGACAAGACTGGTACCCTTTCACGTCCAAATCTCTCAAACTCCGGGAGAGATTCTCAAAACCAAGGTTGACACGTTTCGAGTTCCTTTCAACATTTTGGAAATCCCGCTGAAACTTTGGACATTCTCGTGAAGGGTTCCCAATCCCCGACAAGACTGGTACCCTTTCACGTCCAGATCTCTCAAACTCCGGGAGAGATTCTCAAAACCAAGGTTGACATGTTTCGAGTTCCTTTCAACATTTTGGAAATCCCGCTGAAACTTTGGACATTCTCGCGAAGGGTTCCCAATCCCCGACAAGACTGGTATCCTTTCACGTCCAAATCTCTCAAACTCCGGGAGAGATTCTCAAAACCAAGGTTGACATGTTTCGAGTTCCTTTCAACATTTTGGAAATCCCGCTGAAACTTTGGACATTCTCGCGAAGGGTTCCCAATCCCCGACAAGACTGGTACCCTTTCACGTCCAGATCTCTCAAACTCCGGGAGAGATTCTCAAAACCAAGGTTGACATGTTTCGAGTTCCTTTCAACATTTTGGAAATCCCGCTGAAACATTGGACATTCTCACGAAGGGTTCCCAATCCCCGACAAGACTGGTACCCTTTCACGTCCAAATCTCTCAAACTCCGGGAGAGATTCTCAAAACCAAGGTTGACATGTTTCGAGTTCCTTTCAACATTTTGGAAATCCCGCTGAAACTTTGGACATTCTCGCGAAGGGTTCCCAGTCCCCGACAAGACTGGTACCCTTTCACGTCCAAATCTCTCAAACTCCGGGAGAGATTCTCAAAACCAAGGTTGACATGTTTCGAGTTCCTTTCAACATTTTGGAAATCCCGCTGAAACATTGGACATTCTCGCGAAGGGTTCCCAATCCCCGACAAGACTGGTACCCTTTCACGTCCAAATCTCTCAACCTCCGGGAGAGATTCTCAAAACCAAGGTTGACATGTTTCGAGTTCCTTTCAACATTTTGGAAATCCCGCTGAAACATTGGACATTCTCGCGAAGGGTTCCCAATCCCCGACAAGACTGGTACCCTTTCACGTCCAAATCTCTCAAACTCCGGGAGAGATTCTCAAAACCAAGGTTGACATGTTTCGAGTTCCTTTCAAAATTTTGGAAATCCCGCTGAAACTTTGGACATTCTCACGAAGGGTTCCCAATCCCCGACAAGACTGGTACCCTTTCACGTCCAAATCTCTCAACCTCCGGGAGAGATTCTCAAAACCAAGGTTGACATGTTTCGAGTTCCTTTCAACATTTTGGAAATCCCGCTGAAACTTTGGACATTCTCACGAAGGGTTCCCAATCCCCGACAAGACTGGTACCCTTTCACGTCCAAATCTCTCAAACTCCGGGAGAGATTCTCAAAACCAAGGTTGACATGTTTCGAGTTCCTTTCAACATTTTGGAAATCCCGCTGAAACTTTGGACATTCTCGCGAAGGGTTCCCAATCCCCGACAAGACTGGTACCCTTTCACGTCCAGATCTCTCAAACTCCGGGAGAGATTCTCAAAACCAAGGTTGACATGTTTCGAGTTCCTTTCAACATTTTGGAAATCCCACTGAAACTTTGGACATTCTCGCGAAGGGTTCCCAATCCCCGACAAGACTGGTACCCTTTCACGTCCAAATCTCTCAAACTCCGGGAGAGATTCTCAAAACCAAGGTTGACATGTTTCGAGTTCCTTTCAACATTTTGGAAATCCCGCTGAAACTTCGGACATTCTCGCGAAGGGTTCCCAATCCCCGACAAGACTGGTACCCTTTCAAGTCCAGATCTCTCAAACTCCGGGAGAGATTCTCAAAACCAAGGTTGACATGTTTCGAGTTCCTCTCAACATTTTGGAAATCCCGCTGAAACTTTGGACATTCTCGCGAAGGGTTCCCAATCCCCGAACAAGACTGGTACCCTTTCACGTCCAGATCTCTTAAACTCCGGGAGAGATTCTCAAAACCAAGGTTGACATGTTTCGAGTTCCTTTCAACATTTTGGAAATCCCGCTGAAACACTGGACATTCTCGCGAAGGGTTCCCAATCCCCGACAAGACTGGTACACTTTCACGTCCAAATCTCTCAAACTCCGGGAGAGATTCTCAAAACCAAGGTTGACATGTTTCGAGTTCCTTTCAACATTTTGGAAATCCCGCTGAAACTTTGGACATTCTCACGAAGGGTTCCCAATCCCCGACAAGACTGGTACCCTTTCACGTCCAAATCTCTCAAACTCCGGGAGAGATTCTCAAAACCAAGGTTGACATGTTTCGAGTTCCTTTCAACATTTTGGAAATCCCGCTGAAACTTTGGACATTCTCGCGAAGGGTTCCCAATCCCCGACAAGACTGGTACCCTTTCAAGTCCAGATCTCTCAAACTCCGGGAGAGATTCTCAAAACCAAGGTTGACATGTTTCGAGTTCCTCTCAACATTTTGGAAATCCCGCTGAAACTTTGGACATTCTCGCGAAGGGTTCCCAATCCCCGAACAAGACTGGTACCCTTTCACGTCCAGATGTCTCAAACTCCGGGAGAGATTCTCAAAACCAAGGTTGACATGTTTCGAGTTCCTTTCAACATTTTGGAAATCCCGCTGAAACTTTGGACATTCTCGCGAAGGGTTCCCAATCCCCGACAAGACTGGTACCCTTTCACGTCCAAATCTCTCAAACTCCGGGAGAGATTCTCAAAACCAAGGTTGACATGTTTCGAGTTCCTTTCAACATTTTGGAAATCCCGCTGAAACATTGGACATTCTCGCGAAGGGTTCCCAATCCCCGACAAGACTGGTACCCTTTCACGTCCAAATCTCTCAACCTCCGGGAGAGATTCTCAAAACCAAGGTTGACATGTTTCGAGTTCCTTTCAACATTTTGGAAATCCCGCTGAAACATTGGACATTCTCGCGAAGGGTTCCCAATCCCCGACAAGACTGGTACCTTTTCACGTCCAAATCTCTCAAACTCCGGGAGAGATTCTCAAAACCAAGGTTGACATGTTTCGAGTTCCTTTCAAAATTTTGGAAATCCCGCTGAAACTTTGGACATTCTCACGAAGGGTTCCCAATCCCCGACAAGACTGGTACCCTTTCACGTCCAAATCTCTCAACCTCCGGGAGAGATTCTCAAAACCAAGGTTGACATGTTTCGAGTTCCTTTCAACATTTTGGAAATCCCGCTGAAACTTTGGACATTCTCACGAAGGGTTCCCAATCCCCGACAAGACTGGTACCCTTTCACGTCCAAATCTCTCAAACTCCGGGAGAGATTCTCAAAACCAAGGTTGACATGTTTCGAGTTCCTTTCAACATTTTGGAAATCCCGCTGAAACTTTGGACATTCTCGCGAAGGGTTCCCAATCCCCGACAAGACTGGTACCCTTTCACGTCCAGATCTCTCAAACTCCGGGAGAGATTCTCAAAACCAAGGTTGACATGTTTCGAGTTCCTTTCAACATTTTGGAAATCCCACTGAAACTTTGGACATTCTCGCGAAGGGTTCCCAATCCCCGACAAGACTGGTACCCTTTCACGTCCAAATCTCTCAAACTCCGGGAGAGATTCTCAAAACCAAGGTTGACATGTTTCGAGTTCCTTTCAACATTTTGGAAATCCCGCTGAAACTTCGGACATTCTCGCGAAGGGTTCCCAATCCCCGACAAGACTGGTACCCTTTCAAGTCCAGATCTCTCAAACTCCGGGAGAGATTCTCAAAACCAAGGTTGACATGTTTCGAGTTCCTCTCAACATTTTGGAAATCCCGCTGAAACTTTGGACATTCTCGCGAAGGGTTCCCAATCCCCGAACAAGACTGGTACCCTTTCACGTCCAGATCTCTTAAACTCCGGGAGAGATTCTCAAAACCAAGGTTGACATGTTTCGAGTTCCTTTCAACATTTTGGAAATCCCGCTGAAACATTGGACATTCTCGCGAAGGGTTCCCAATCCCCGACAAGACTGGTACACTTTCACGTCCAAATCTCTCAAACTCCGGGAGAGATTCTCAAAACCAAGGTTGACATGTTTCGAGTTCCTTTCAACATTTTGGAAATCCCGCTGAAACTTTGGACATTCTCACGAAGGGTTCCCAATCCCCGACAAGACTGGTACCCTTTCACGTCCAAATCTCTCAAACTCCGGGAGAGATTCTCAAAACCAAGGTTGACATGTTTCGAGTTCCTTTCAACATTTTGGAAATCCCGCTGAAACTTTGGACATTCTCGCGAAGGGTTCCCAATCCCCGACAAGACTGGTACCCTTTCACGTCCAGATCTCTCAAACTCCGGGAGAGATTCTCAAAACCAAGGTTGACATGTTTCGAGTTCCTTTCAACATTTTGGAAATCCCGCTGAAACTTTGGACATTCTCGCGAAGGGTTCCCAATCCCCGACAAGACTGGTACCCTTTCACGTCCAAATCTCTCAAACTCCGGGAGAGATTCTCAAAACCAAGCTTGACATGTTTCGAGTTCCTTTCAACATTTTGGAAATCCCGCTGAAACTTTGGACATTCTCGCGAAGGGTTCCCAATCCCCGACAAGACTGGTACCCTTTCACGTCCAAATCTCTCAAACTCCGGGAGAGATTCTCAAAACCAAGGTTGACATGTTTCGAGTTCCTTTCAAAATTTTGGAAATCCCGCTGAAACTTTGGACATTCTCACGAAGGGTTCCCAATCCCCGACAAGACTGGTACCCTTTCACGTCCAAATCTCTCAAACTCCGGGAGAGATTCTCAAAACCAAGGTTGACATGTTTCGAGTTCCTTTCAACATTTTGGAAATCCCGCTGAAACTTTGGACATTCTCGCGAAGGGTTCCCAATCCCCGACAAGACTGGTACCCTTTCAAGTCCAGATCTCTCAAACTCCGGGAGAGATTCTCAAAACCAAGGTTGACATGTTTCGAGTTCCTCTCAACATTTTGGAAATCCCGCTGAAACTTTGGACATTCTCGCGAAGGGTTCCCAATCCCCGAACAAGACTGGTACCCTTTCACGTCCAGATCTCTTAAACTCCGGGAGAGATTCTCAAAACCAAGGTTGACATGTTTCGAGTTCCTTTCAACATTTTGGAAATCCCGCTGAAACTTTGGACATTCTCGCGAAGGGTTCCCAATCCCCGACAAGACTGGTACCCTTTCACGTCCAAATCTCTCAAACTCCGGGAGAGATTCTCAAAACCAAGGTTGACATGTTTCGAGTTCCTTTCAACATTTTGGAAATCCCGCTGAAACTTTGGACATTCTCACGAAGGGTTCCCAATCCCCGACAAGACTGGTACCCTTTCACGTCCAAATCTCCCAAACTCCTGGAGAGATTCTCAAAACCAAGGTTGACATGTTTCGAGTTCCTTTCAACATTTTGGAAATCCCGCTGAAACTTTGGACATTCTCGCGAAGGGTTCCCAATCCCCGACAAGACTGGTACCCTTTCACGTCCAGATCTCTCAAACTCCGGGAGAGATTCTCAAAACCAAGGTTGACATGTTTCGAGTTCCTTTCAACATTTTGGAAATCCCGCTGAAACTTTGGACATTCTCGCGAAGGGTTCCCAATCCCCGACAAGACTGGTACCCTTTCACGTCCAAATCTCTCAAACTCCGGGAGAGATTCTCAAAACCAAGGTTGACATGTTTCGAGTTCCTTTCAACATTTTGGAAATCCCGCTGAAACTTTGGACATTCTCACGAAGGGTTCCCAATCCCCGACAAGACTGGTACCCTTTCACGTCCAAATCTCTCAAACTCCGGGAGAGATTCTCAAAACCAAGGTTGACACGTTTCGAGTTCCTTTCAACATTTTGGAAATCCCGCTGAAACTTTGGACATTCTCGTGAAGGGTTCCCAATCCCCGACAAGACTGGTACCCTTTCACGTCCAGATCTCTCAAACTCCGGGAGAGATTCTCAAAACCAAGGTTGACATGTTTCGAGTTCCTTTCAACATTTTGGAAATCCCGCTGAAACTTTGGACATTCTCGCGAAGGGTTCCCAATCCCCGACAAGACTGGTATCCTTTCACGTCCAAATCTCTCAAACTCCGGGAGAGATTCTCAAAACCAAGGTTGACATGTTTCGAGTTCCTTTCAACATTTTGGAAATCCCGCTGAAACTTTGGACATTCTCGCGAAGGGTTCCCAATCCCCGACAAGACTGGTACCCTTTCACGTCCAGATCTCTCAAACTCCGGGAGAGATTCTCAAAACCAAGGTTGACATGTTTCGAGTTCCTTTCAACATTTTGGAAATCCCGCTGAAACATTGGACATTCTCACGAAGGGTTCCCAATCCCCGACAAGACTGGTACCCTTTCACGTCCAAATCTCTCAAACTCCGGGAGAGATTCTCAAAACCAAGGTTGACATGTTTCGAGTTCCTTTCAACATTTTGGAAATCCCGCTGAAACTTTGGACATTCTCGCGAAGGGTTCCCAGTCCCCGACAAGACTGGTACCCTTTCACGTCCAAATCTCTCAAACTCCGGGAGAGATTCTCAAAACCAAGGTTGACATGTTTCGAGTTCCTTTCAACATTTTGGAAATCCCGCTGAAACATTGGACATTCTCGCGAAGGGTTCCCAATCCCCGACAAGACTGGTACCCTTTCACGTCCAAATCTCTCAACCTCCGGGAGAGATTCTCAAAACCAAGGTTGACATGTTTCGAGTTCCTTTCAACATTTTGGAAATCCCGCTGAAACATTGGACATTCTCGCGAAGGGTTCCCAATCCCCGACAAGACTGGTACCCTTTCACGTCCAAATCTCTCAAACTCCGGGAGAGATTCTCAAAACCAAGGTTGACATGTTTCGAGTTCCTTTCAAAATTTTGGAAATCCCGCTGAAACTTTGGACATTCTCACGAAGGGTTCCCAATCCCCGACAAGACTGGTACCCTTTCACGTCCAAATCTCTCAACCTCCGGGAGAGATTCTCAAAACCAAGGTTGACATGTTTCGAGTTCCTTTCAACATTTTGGAAATCCCGCTGAAACTTTGGACATTCTCACGAAGGGTTCCCAATCCCCGACAAGACTGGTACCCTTTCACGTCCAAATCTCTCAAACTCCGGGAGAGATTCTCAAAACCAAGGTTGACATGTTTCGAGTTCCTTTCAACATTTTGGAAATCCCGCTGAAACTTTGGACATTCTCGCGAAGGGTTCCCAATCCCCGACAAGACTGGTACCCTTTCACGTCCAGATCTCTCAAACTCCGGGAGAGATTCTCAAAACCAAGGTTGACATGTTTCGAGTTCCTTTCAACATTTTGGAAATCCCACTGAAACTTTGGACATTCTCGCGAAGGGTTCCCAATCCCCGACAAGACTGGTACCCTTTCACGTCCAAATCTCTCAAACTCCGGGAGAGATTCTCAAAACCAAGGTTGACATGTTTCGAGTTCCTTTCAACATTTTGGAAATCCCGCTGAAACTTCGGACATTCTCGCGAAGGGTTCCCAATCCCCGACAAGACTGGTACCCTTTCAAGTCCAGATCTCTCAAACTCCGGGAGAGATTCTCAAAACCAAGGTTGACATGTTTCGAGTTCCTCTCAACATTTTGGAAATCCCGCTGAAACTTTGGACATTCTCGCGAAGGGTTCCCAATCCCCGAACAAGACTGGTACCCTTTCACGTCCAGATCTCTTAAACTCCGGGAGAGATTCTCAAAACCAAGGTTGACATGTTTCGAGTTCCTTTCAACATTTTGGAAATCCCGCTGAAACATTGGACATTCTCGCGAAGGGTTCCCAATCCCCGACAAGACTGGTACACTTTCACGTCCAAATCTCTCAAACTCCGGGAGAGATTCTCAAAACCAAGGTTGACATGTTTCGAGTTCCTTTCAACATTTTGGAAATCCCGCTGAAACTTTGGACATTCTCACGAAGGGTTCCCAATCCCCGACAAGACTGGTACCCTTTCACGTCCAAATCTCTCAAACTCCGGGAGAGATTCTCAAAACCAAGGTTGACATGTTTCGAGTTCCTTTCAACATTTTGGAAATCCCGCTGAAACTTTGGACATTCTCGCGAAGGGTTCCCAATCCCCGACAAGACTGGTACCCTTTCAAGTCCAGATCTCTCAAACTCCGGGAGAGATTCTCAAAACCAAGGTTGACATGTTTCGAGTTCCTCTCAACATTTTGGAAATCCCGCTGAAACTTTGGACATTCTCGCGAAGGGTTCCCAATCCCCGAACAAGACTGGTACCCTTTCACGTCCAGATGTCTCAAACTCCGGGAGAGATTCTCAAAACCAAGGTTGACATGTTTCGAGTTCCTTTCAACATTTTGGAAATCCCGCTGAAACTTTGGACATTCTCGCGAAGGGTTCCCAATCCCCGACAAGACTGGTACCCTTTCACGTCCAAATCTCTCAAACTCCGGGAGAGATTCTCAAAACCAAGGTTGACATGTTTCGAGTTCCTTTCAACATTTTGGAAATCCCGCTGAAACATTGGACATTCTCGCGAAGGGTTCCCAATCCCCGACAAGACTGGTACCCTTTCACGTCCAAATCTCTCAACCTCCGGGAGAGATTCTCAAAACCAAGGTTGACATGTTTCGAGTTCCTTTCAACATTTTGGAAATCCCGCTGAAACATTGGACATTCTCGCGAAGGGTTCCCAATCCCCGACAAGACTGGTACCCTTTCACGTCCAAATCTCTCAAACTCCGGGAGAGATTCTCAAAACCAAGGTTGACATGTTTCGAGTTCCTTTCAACATTTTGGAAATCCCGCTGAAACTTTGGACATTCTCGCGAAGGGTTCCCAATCCCCGACAAGACTGGTACCCTTTCACGTCCAGATCTCTCAAACTCCGGGAGAGATTCTCAAAACCAAGGTTGACATGTTTCGAGTTCCTTTCAACATTTTGGAAATCCCACTGAAACTTTGGACATTCTCGCGAAGGGTTCCCAATCCCCGACAAGACTGGTACCCTTTCACGTCCAAATCTCTCAAACTCCGGGAGAGATTCTCAAAACCAAGGTTGACATGTTTCGAGTTCCTTTCAACATTTTGGAAATCCCGCTGAAACTTCGGACATTCTCGCGAAGGGTTCCCAATCCCCGACAAGACTGGTACCCTTTCAAGTCCAGATCTCTCAAACTCCGGGAGAGATTCTCAAAACCAAGGTTGACATGTTTCGAGTTCCTCTCAACATTTTGGAAATCCCGCTGAAACTTTGGACATTCTCGCGAAGGGTTCCCAATCCCCGAACAAGACTGGTACCCTTTCACGTCCAGATCTCTTAAACTCCGGGAGAGATTCTCAAAACCAAGGTTGACATGTTTCGAGTTCCTTTCAACATTTTGGAAATCCCGCTGAAACATTGGACATTCTCGCGAAGGGTTCCCAATCCCCGACAAGACTGGTACACTTTCACGTCCAAATCTCTCAAACTCCGGGAGAGATTCTCAAAACCAAGGTTGACATGTTTCGAGTTCCTTTCAACATTTTGGAAATCCCGCTGAAACTTTGGACATTCTCACGAAGGGTTCCCAATCCCCGACAAGACTGGTACCCTTTCACGTCCAAATCTCTCAAACTCCGGGAGAGATTCTCAAAACCAAGGTTGACATGTTTCGAGTTCCTTTCAACATTTTGGAAATCCCGCTGAAACTTTGGACATTCTCGCGAAGGGTTCCCAATCCCCGACAAGACTGGTACCCTTTCAAGTCCAGATCTCTCAAACTCCGGGAGAGATTCTCAAAACCAAGGTTGACATGTTTCGAGTTCCTCTCAACATTTTGGAAATCCCGCTGAAACTTTGGACATTCTCGCGAAGGGTTCCCAATCCCCGAACAAGACTGGTACCCTTTCACGTCCAGATGTCTCAAACTCCGGGAGAGATTCTCAAAACCAAGGTTGACATGTTTCGAGTTCCTTTCAACATTTTGGAAATCCCGCTGAAACTTTGGACATTCTCGCGAAGGGTTCCCAATCCCCGACAAGACTGGTACCCTTTCACGTCCAAATCTCTCAAACTCCGGGAGAGATTCTCAAAACCAAGGTTGACATGTTTCGAGTTCCTTTCAAAATTTTGGAAATCCCGCTGAAACTTTGGACATTCTCACGAAGGGTTCCCAATCCCCGACAAGACTGGTACCCTTTCACGTCCAAATCTCTCAAACTCCGGGAGAGATTCTCAAAACCAAGGTTGACATGGTTCGAGTTCCTTTCAACATTTTGGAAATCCCGCTGAAACTTTGGACATTCTCACGAAGGGTTCCCAATCCCCGACAAGACTGGTACCCTTTCACGTCCAAATCTCTCAAACTCCGGGAGAGATTCTCAAAACCAAGGTTGACATGTTTCGAGTTCCTTTCAACATTTTGGAAATCCCGCTGAAACTTTGGACATTCTCGCGAAGGGTTCCCAATCCCCGACAAGACTGGTACCCTTTCACGTCCAGATCTCTCAAACTCCGGGAGAGATTCTCAAAACCAAGGTTGACATGTTTCGAGTTCCTTTCAACATTTTGGAAATCCCGCTGAAACTTTGGACATTCTCGCGAAGGGTTCCCAATCCCCGACAAGACTGGTACCCTTTCACGTCCAAATCTCTCAAACTCCGGGAGAGATTCTCAAAACCAAGGTTGACATGTTTCGAGTTCCTTTCAACATTTTGGAAATCCCGCTGAAACTTTGGACATTCTCGCGAAGGGTTCCCAATCCCCGACAAGACTGGTACCCTTTCAAGTCCAGATCTCTCAAACTCCGGGAGAGATTCTCAAAACCAAGGTTGACATGTTTCGAGTTCCTCTCAACATTTTGGAAATCCCGCTGAAACTTTGGACATTCTCGCGAAAGGTTCCCAATCCCCGAACAAGACTGGTACCCTTTCACGTCCAGATCTCTTAAACTCCGGGAGAGATTCTCAAAACCAAGGTTGACATGTTTCGAGTTCCTTTCAACATTTTGGAAATCCCGCTGAAACATTGGACATTCTCGCGAAGGGTTCCCAATCCCCGACAAGACTGGTACACTTTCACGTCCAAATCTCTCAAACTCCGGGAGAGATTCTCAAAACCAAGGTTGACATGTTTCGAGTTCCTTTCAACATTTTGGAAATCCCGCTGAAACTTTGGACATTCTCACGAAGGGTTCCCAATCCCCGACAAGACTGGTACCCTTTCACGTCCAAATCTCCCAAACTCCGGGAGAGATTCTCAAAACCAAGGTTGACATGTTTCGAGTTCCTTTCAACATTTTGGAAATCCCGCTGAAACTTTGGACATTCTCGCGAAGGGTTCCCAGTCCCCGACAAGACTGGTACCCTTTCACGTCCAAATCTCTCAAACTCCGGGAGAGATTCTCAAAACCAAGGTTGACATGTTTCGAGTTCCTTTCAAAATTTTGGAAATCCCGCTGAAACTTTGGACATTCTCACGAAGGGTTCCCAATCCCCGACAAGACTGGTACCCTTTCACGTCCAAATCTCTCAAACTCCGGGAGAGATTCTCAAAACCAAGGTTGACATGTTTCGAGTTCCTTTCAACATTTTGGAAATCCCGCTGAAACTTTGGACATTCTCACGAAGGGTTCCCAATCCCCGACAAGACTGGTACCCTTTCACGTCCAAAACTCCCAAACTCCGGGAGAGATTCTCAAAACCAAGGTTGACATGTTTCGAGTTCCTTTCAACATTTTGGAAATCCCGCTGAAACTTTGGACATTCTCGCGAAGGGTTCCCAGTCCCCGACAAGACTGGTACCCTTTCACGTCCAGATCTCTCAAACTCCGGGAGAGATTCTCAAAACCAAGGTTGACATGTTTCGAGTTCCTTTCAACATTTTGGAAATCCCGCTGAAACTTTGGACATTCTCGCGAAGGGTTCCCAGTCCCCGACAAGACTGGTACCCTTTCACGTCCAAATCTCTCAAACTCCGGGAGAGATTCTCAAAACCAAGGTTGACATGTTTCGAGTTCCTTTCAACATTTTGGAAATCCCGCTGAAACTTTGGACATTCTGGCGAAGGGTTACCAATCCCCGACAAGACTGGTACCCTTTCACGTCCAAATCTCTCAAACTCCGGGAGAGATTCTCAAAACCAAGGTTGACATGATTCGAGTTTGTCTCAACATTTTGGAAATCCCGCTGAAACTTTGGACATTCCGGCGAAGGGTTCCCAATCCCCGACAAGACTGGTACCCTTTCACATCCAAATCTCTCAAACTCCGGGAGAGATTCTCAAAACCAAGGTTGACATGTTTCGAGTTCCTTTCAACATTTTGGAAATCCCGCTGAAACTTTGGACATTCTCGCGAAGGGTTCCCAGTCCCCGACAAGACTGGTACCCTTTCACGTCCAAATCTCTCAAACTCCGGGAGAGATTCTCAAAACCAAGGTTGACATGTTTCGAGTTCCTTTCAACATTTTGGAAATCCCGCTGAAACTTTGGACATTCTCACGAAGGGTTCCCAATCCCCGACAAGACTGGTACCCTTTCACGTCCAGATCTCTCAAACTCCGGGAGAGATTCTCAAAACCAAGGTTGACATGTTTCGAGTTCCTTTCAACATTTTGGAAATCCCGCTGAAACTTTGGACATTCTGGCGAAGGGTTCCCAATCCCCGACAAGACTGGTATCCTTTCACGTCCAAATCTCTCAAACTCCGGGAGAGATTCTCAAAACCAAGGTTGACATGTTTCGAGTTCCTTTCAACATTTTGGAAATCCCGCTGAAACTTTGGACATTCTCGCGAAGGGTTCCCAATCCCCGACAAGACTGGTACCCTTTCACGTCCAAATCTCTCAAACTCCGGGAGAGATTCTCAAAACCAAGGTTGACATGTTTCGAGTTCCTTTCAACATTTTGGAAATCCCGCTGAAACTTTGGACATTCTCACGAAGGGTTCCCAATCCCCGACAAGACTGGTACCCTTTCACGTCCAAATCTCTCAAACTCCGGGAGAGATTCTCAAAACCAAGGTTGACATGTTTCGAGTTCCTTTCAACATTTTGGAAATCCCGCTGAAACTTTGGACATTCTCGCGAAGGGTTCCCAGTCCCCGACAAGACTGGTACCCTTTCACGTCCAAATCTCTCAAACTCCGGGAGAGATTCTCAAAACCAAGGTTGACATGGTTCGACTTCCTTTCAACATTTTGGAAATCCCGCTGAAACATTGGACATTCTCGCGAAGGGTTCCCAATCCCCGACAAGACTGGTACCCTTTCACGTCCAAATCTCTCAACCTCCGGGAGAGATTCTCAAAACCAAGGTTGACATGTTTCGAGTTCCTTTCAACATTTTGGAAATCCCGCTGAAACTTTGGACATTCTCGCGAAGGGTTCCCAATCCCCGACAAGACTGGTACCCTTTCACGTCCAAATCTCTCAAACTCCGGGAGAGATTCTCAAAACCAAGGTTGACATGTTTCGAGTTCCTTTCAAAATTTTGGAAATCCCGCTGAAACTTTGGACATTCTCACGAAGGGTTCCCAATCCCCGACAAGACTGGTACCCTTTCACGTCCAAATCTCTCAAACTCCGGGAGAGATTCTCAAAACCAAGGTTGACATGGTTCGAGTTCCTTGCAACATTTTGGAAATCCCGCTGAAACTTTGGACATTCTCGCGAAGGGTTCCCAATCCCCGACAAGACTGGTACCCTTTCACGTCCAAATCTCTCAAACTCCGGGAGAGATTCTCAAAACCAAGGTTGACATGTTTCGAGTTCCTTTCAACATTTTGGAAATCCCGCTGAAACTTTGGACATTCTCGCGAAGGGTTCCCAATCCCCGACAAGACTGGTACCCTTTCACGTCCAGATCTCTCAAACTCCGGGAGAGATTCTCAAAACCAAGGTTGACATGTTTCGAGTTCCTTTCAACATTTTGGAAATCCCGCTGAAACTTTGGACATTCTCGCGAAGGGTTCCCAATCCCCGACAAGACTGGTACCCTTTCACGTCCAGATCTCTCAAACTCCGGGAGAGATTCTCAAAACCAAGGTTGACATGTTTCGAGTTCCTTTCAACATTTTGGAAATCCCGCTGAAACTTTGGACATTCTCGCGAAGGGTTCCCAATCCCCGACAAGACTGGTACCCTTTCACGTCCAAATCTCTCAAACTCCGGGAGAGATTCTCAAAACCAAGGTTGACATGTTTCGAGTTCCTTTCAACATTTTGGAAATCCCGCTGAAACTTTGGACATTCTCGCGAAGGGTTCCCAATCCCCGACAAGACTGGTATCCTTTCAAGTCCAGATCTCTCAAACTCCGGGAGAGATTCTCAAAACCAAGGTTGACATGTTTCGAGTTCCTCTCAACATTTTGGAAATCCCGCTGAAACTTTGGACATTCTCGCGAAAGGTTCCCAATCCCCGAACAAGACTGGTACCCTTTCACGTCCAGATCTCTTAAACTCCGGGAGAGATTCTCAAAACCAAGGTTGACATGTTTCGAGTTCCTTTCAACATTTTGGAAATCCCGCTGAAACATTGGACATTCTCGCGAAGGGTTCCCAATCCCCGACAAGACTGGTACACTTTCACGTCCAAATCTCTCAAACTCCGGGAGAGATTCTCAAAACCAAGGTTGACATGTTTCGAGTTCCTTTCAACATTTTGGAAATCCCGCTGAAACTTTGGACATTCTCACGAAGGGTTCCCAATCCCCGACAAGACTGGTACCCTTTCACGTCCAAATCTCCCAAACTCCGGGAGAGATTCTCAAAACCAAGGTTGACATGTTTCGAGTTCCTTTCAACATTTTGGAAATCCCGCTGAAACTTTGGACATTCTCGCGAAGGGTTCCCAGTCCCCGACAAGACTGGTACCCTTTCACGTCCAAATCTCTCAAACTCCGGGAGAGATTCTCAAAACCAAGGTTGACATGGTTCGAGTTCCTTTCAACATTTTGGAAATCCCGCTGAAACATTGGACATTCTCGCGAAGGGTTCCCAATCCCCGACAAGACTGGTACCCTTTCACGTCCAAATCTCTCAACCTCCGGGAGAGATTCTCAAAACCAAGGTTGACATGTTTCGAGTTCCTTTCAACATTTTGGAAATCCCGCTGAAACATTGGACATTCTCGCGAAGGGTTCCCAATCCCCGACAAGACTGGTACCCTTTCACGTCCAAATCTCTCAAACTCCGGGAGAGATTCTCAAAACCAAGGTTGACATGTTTCGAGTTCCTTTCAAAATTTTGGAAATCCCGCTGAAACTTTGGACATTCTCACGAAGGGTTCCCAATCCCCGACAAGACTGGTACCCTTTCACGTCCAAATCTCTCAAACTCCGGGAGAGATTCTCAAAACCAAGGTTGACATGTTTCGAGTTCCTTTCAACATTTTGGAAATCCCGCTGAAACTTTGGACATTCTCACGAAGGGTTCCCAATCCCCGACAAGACTGGTACCCTTTCACGTCCAAATCTCCCAAACTCCGGGAGAGATTCTCAAAACCAAGGTTGACATGTTTCGAGTTCCTTTCAACATTTTGGAAATCCCGCTGAAACTTTGGACATTCTCGCGAAGGGTTCCCAGTCCCCGACAAGACTGGTACCCTTTCACGTCCAGATCTCTCAAACTCCGGGAGAGATTCTCAAAACCAAGGTTGACATGTTTCGAGTTCCTTTCAACATTTTGGAAATCCCGCTGAAACTTTGGACATTCTCGCGAAGGGTTCCCAGTCCCCGACAAGACTGGTACCCTTTCACGTCCAAATCTCTCAAACTCCGGGAGAGATTCTCAAAACCAAGGTTGACATGTTTCGAGTTCCTTTCAACATTTTGGAAATCCCGCTGAAACTTTGGACATTCTGGCGAAGGGTTACCAATCCCCGACAAGACTGGTACCCTTTCACGTCCAAATCTCTCAAACTCCGGGAGAGATTCTCAAAACCAAGGTTGACATGATTCGAGTTTGTCTCAACATTTTGGAAATCCCGCTGAAACTTTGGACATTCCGGCGAAGGGTTCCCAATCCCCGACAAGACTGGTACCCTTTCACATCCAAATCTCTCAAACTCCGGGAGAGATTCTCAAAACCAAGGTTGACATGTTTCGAGTTCCTTTCAACATTTTGGAAATCCCGCTGAAACTTTGGACATTCTCGCGAAGGGTTCCCAGTCCCCGACAAGACTGGTACCCTTTCACGTCCAAATCTCTCAAACTCCGGGAGAGATTCTCAAAACCAAGGTTGACATGTTTCGAGTTCCTTTCAACATTTTGGAAATCCCGCTGAAACTTTGGACATTCTCACGAAGGGTTCCCAATCCCCGACAAGACTGGTACCCTTTCACGTCCAGATCTCTCAAACTCCGGGAGAGATTCTCAAAACCAAGGTTGACATGTTTCGAGTTCCTTTCAACATTTTGGAAATCCCGCTGAAACTTTGGACATTCTGGCGAAGGGTTCCCAATCCCCGACAAGACTGGTATCCTTTCACGTCCAAATCTCTCAAACTCCGGGAGAGATTCTCAAAACCAAGGTTGACATGTTTCGAGTTCCTTTCAACATTTTGGAAATCCCGCTGAAACTTTGGACATTCTCGCGAAGGGTTCCCAATCCCCGACAAGACTGGTACCCTTTCACGTCCAAATCTCTCAAACTCCGGGAGAGATTCTCAAAACCAAGGTTGACATGTTTCGAGTTCCTTTCAACATTTTGGAAATCCCGCTGAAACTTTGGACATTCTCACGAAGGGTTCCCAATCCCCGACAAGACTGGTACCCTTTCACGTCCAAATCTCTCAAACTCCGGGAGAGATTCTCAAAACCAAGGTTGACATGTTTCGAGTTCCTTTCAACATTTTGGAAATCCCGCTGAAACTTTGGACATTCTCGCGAAGGGTTCCCAGTCCCCGACAAGACTGGTACCCTTTCACGTCCAAATCTCTCAAACTCCGGGAGAGATTCTCAAAACCAAGGTTGACATGGTTCGAGTTCCTTTCAACATTTTGGAAATCCCGCTGAAACATTGGACATTCTCGCGAAGGGTTCCCAATCCCCGACAAGACTGGTACCCTTTCACGTCCAAATCTCTCAACCTCCGGGAGAGATTCTCAAAACCAAGGTTGACATGTTTCGAGTTCCTTTCAACATTTTGGAAATCCCGCTGAAACATTGGACATTCTCGCAAAGGGTTCCCAATCCCCGACAAGACTGGTACCCTTTCACGTCCAAATCTCTCAAACTCCGGGAGAGATTCTCAAAACCAAGGTTGACATGTTTCGAGTTCCTTTCAAAATTTTGGAAATCCCGCTGAAACTTTGGACATTCTCACGAAGGGTTCCCAATCCCCGACAAGACTGGTACCCTTTCACGTCCAAATCTCTCAAACTCCGGGAGAGATTCTCAAAACCAAGGTTGACATGTTTCGAGTTCCTTTCAACATTTTGGAAATCCCGCTGAAACTTTGGACATTCTCACGAAGGGTTCCCAATCCCCGACAAGACTGGTACCCTTTCACGTCCAAATCTCTCAAACTCCGGGAGAGATTCTCAAAACCAAGGTTGACATGTTTCGAGTTCCTTTCAACATTTTGGAAATCCCGCTGAAACTTTGGACATTCTCGCGAAGGGTTCCCAATCCCCGACAAGACTGGTACCCTTTCACGTCCAGATCTCTCAAACTCCGGGAGAGATTCTCAAAACCAAGGTTGACATGTTTCGAGTTCCTTTCAACATTTTGGAAATCCCGCTGAAACTTTGGACATTCTCGCGAAGGGTTCCCAATCCCCGACAAGACTGGTACCCTTTCAAGTCCAGATCTCTCAAACTCCGGGAGAGATTCTCAAAACAAAGGTTGACATGTTTCGAGTTCCTCTCAACATTTTGGAAATCCCGCTGAAACTTTGGACATTCTCGCGAAAGGTTCCCAATCCCCGAACAAGACTGGTACCCTTTCACGTCCAGATCTCTTAAACTCCGGGAGAGATTCTCAAAACCAAGGTTGACATGTTTCGAGTTCCTTTCAACATTTTGGAAATCCCGCTGAAACATTGGAAATTCTCGCGAAGGGTTCCCAATCCCCGACAAGACTGGTACACTTTCACGTCCAAATCTCTCAAACTCCGGGAGAGATTCTCAAAACCAAGGTTGACATGTTTCGAGTTCCTTTCAACATTTTGGAAATCCCGCTGAAACTTTGGACATTCTCGCGAAGGGTTCCCAATCCCCGACAAGACTGGTACCCTTTCACGTCCAAATCTCCCAAACTCCGGGAGAGATTCTCAAAACCAAGGTTGACATGTTTCGAGTTCCTCTCAACATTTTGGAAATCCCGCTGAAACTTTGGACATTCTCGCGAAGGGTTCCCAATCCCCGACAAGACTGGTACCCTTTCACGTCCAGATCTCTCAAACTCCGGGAGAGATTCTCAAAACCAAGGTTGACATGTTTCGAGTTCCTTTCAACATTTTGGAAATCCCGCTGAAACTTTGGACATTCTCGCGAAGGGTTCCCAGTCCCCGACAAGACTGGTACCCTTTCACGTCCAAATCTCTCAAACTCCAGGAGAGATTCTCAAAACCAAGGTTGACATGTTTCGAGTTCCTTTCAACATTTTGGAAATCCCGCTGAAACTTTGGACATTCTCGCGAAGGGTTCCCAGTCCCCGAACAAGACTGGTACCCTTTCACGTCCAGATGTCTCAAACTCCGGGAGAGATTCTCAAAACCAAGGTTGACATGTTTCGAGTTCCTTTCAACATTTTGGAAATCCCGCTGAAACTTTGGACATTCTCGCGAAGGGTTCCCAATCCCCGACAAGACTGGTACCCTTTCACGTCCAAATCTCTCAAACTCCGGGAGAGATTCTCAAAACCAAGGTTGACATGTTTCGAGTTCCTTTCAAAATTTTGGAAATCCCGCTGAAACTTTGGACATTCTCACGAAGGGTTCCCAATCCCCGACAAGACTGGTACCCTTTCACGTCCAAATCTCTCAAACTCCGGGAGAGATTCTCAAAACCAAGGTTGACATGGTTCGAGTTCCTTTCAACATTTTGGAAATCCCGCTGAAACTTTGGACATTCTCACGAAGGGTTCCCAATCCCCGACAAGACTGGTACCCTTTCACGTCCAAATCTCTCAAACTCCGGGAGAGATTCTCAAAACCAAGGTTGACATGTTTCGAGTTCCTTTCAACATTTTGGAAATCCCGCTGAAACTTTGGACATTCTCGCGAAGGGTTCCCAATCCCCGACAAGACTGGTACCCTTTCACGTCCAGATCTCTCAAACTCCGGGAGAGATTCTCAAAACCAAGGTTGACATGTTTCGAGTTCCTTTCAACATTTTGGAAATCCCGCTGAAACTTTGGACATTCTCGCGAAGGGTTCCCAATCCCCGACAAGACTGGTACCCTTTCACGTCCAAATCTCTCAAACTCCGGGAGAGATTCTCAAAACCAAGGTTGACATGTTTCGAGTTCCTTTCAACATTTTGGAAATCCCGCTGAAACTTTGGACATTCTCGCGAAGGGTTCCCAATCCCCGACAAGACTGGTACCCTTTCAAGTCCAGATCTCTCAAACTCCGGGAGAGATTCTCAAAACCAAGGTTGACATGTTTCGAGTTCCTCTCAACATTTTGGAAATCCCGCTGAAACTTTGGACATTCTCGCGAAAGGTTCCCAATCCCCGAACAAGACTGGTACCCTTTCACGTCCAGATCTCTTAAACTCCGGGAGAGATTCTCAAAACCAAGGTTGACATGTTTCAAGTTCCTTTCAACATTTTGGAAATCCCGCTGAAACATTGGACATTCTCGCGAAGGGTTCCCAATCCCCGACAAGACTGGTACACTTTCACGTCCAAATCTCTCAAACTCCGGGAGAGATTCTCAAAACCAAGGTTGACATGTTTCGAGTTCCTTTCAACATTTTGGAAATCCCGCTGAAACTTTGGACATTCTCACGAAGGGTTCCCAATCCCCGACAAGACTGGTACCCTTTCACGTCCAAATCTCCCAAACTCCGGGAGAGATTCTCAAAACCAAGGTTGACATGTTTCGAGTTCCTTTCAACATTTTGGAAATCCCGCTGAAACTTTGGACATTCTCGCGAAGGGTTCCCAGTCCCCGACAAGACTGGTACCCTTTCACGTCCAAATCTCTCAAACTCCGGGAGAGATTCTCAAAACCAAGGTTGACATGGTTCGAGTTCCTTTCAACATTTTGGAAATCCCGCTGAAACATTGGACATTCTCGCGAAGGGTTCCCAATCCCCGACAAGACTGGTACCCTTTCACGTCCAAATCTCTCAACCTCCGGGAGAGATTCTCAAAACCAAGGTTGACATGTTTCGAGTTCCTTTCAACATTTTGGAAATCCCGCTGAAACATTGGACATTCTCGCAAAGGGTTCCCAATCCCCGACAAGACTGGTACCCTTTCACGTCCAAATCTCTCAAACTCCGGGAGAGATTCTCAAAACCAAGGTTGACATGTTTCGAGTTCCTTTCAAAATTTTGGAAATCCCGCTGAAACTTTGGACATTCTCACGAAGGGTTCCCAATCCCCGACAAGACTGGTACCCTTTCACGTCCAAATCGTCAAACTCCGGGAGAGATTCTCAAAACCAAGGTTGACATGTTTCGAGTTCCTTTCAACATTTTGGAAATCCCGCTGAAACTTTGGACATTCTCACGAAGGGTTCCCAATCCCCGACAAGACTGGTACCCTTTCACGTCCAAATCTCCCAAACTCCGGGAGAGATTCTCAAAACCAAGGTTGACATGTTTCGAGTTCCTTTCAACATTTTGGAAATCCCGCTGAAACTTTGGACATTCTCGCGAAGGGTTCCCAGTCCCCGACAAGACTGGTACCCTTTCACGTCCAGATCTCTCAAACTCCGGGAGAGATTCTCAAAACCAAGGTTGACATGTTTCGAGTTCCTTTCAACATTTTGGAAATCCCGCTGAAACTTTGGACATTCTCGCGAAGGGTTCCCAGTCCCCGACAAGACTGGTACCCTTTCACGTCCAAATCTCTCAAACTCCGGGAGAGATTCTCAAAACCAAGGTTGACATGTTTCGAGTTCCTTTCAACATTTTGGAAATCCCGCTGAAACTTTGGACATTCTGGCGAAGGGTTACCAATCCCCGACAAGACTGGTACCCTTTCACGTCCAAATCTCTCAAACTCCGGGAGAGATTCTCAAAACCAAGGTTGACATGATTCGAGTTTGTCTCAACATTTTGGAAATCCCGCTGAAACTTTGGACATTCCGGCGAAGGGTTCCCAATCCCCGACAAGACTGGTACCCTTTCACATCCAAATCTCTCAAACTCCGGGAGAGATTCTCAAAACCAAGGTTGACATGTTTCGAGTTCCTTTCAACATTTTGGAAATCCCGCTGAAACTTTGGACATTCTCGCGAAGGGTTCCCAGTCCCCGACAAGACTGGTACCCTTTCACGTCCAAATCTCTCAAACTCCGGGAGAGATTCTCAAAACCAAGGTTGACATGTTTCGAGTTCCTTTCAACATTTTGGAAATCCCGCTGAAACTTTGGACATTCTCACGAAGGGTTCCCAATCCCCGACAAGACTGGTACCCTTTCACGTCCAGATCTCTCAAACTCCGGGAGAGATTCTCAAAACCAAGGTTGACATGTTTCGAGTTCCTTTCAACATTTTGGAAATCCCGCTGAAACTTTGGACATTCTGGCGAAGGGTTCCCAATCCCCGACAAGACTGGTATCCTTTCACGTCCAAATCTCTCAAACTCCGGGAGAGATTCTCAAAACCAAGGTTGACATGTTTCGAGTTCCTTTCAACATTTTGGAAATCCCGCTGAAACTTTGGACATTCTCGCGAAGGGTTCCCAATCCCCGACAAGACTGGTACCCTTTCACGTCCAAATCTCTCAAACTCCGGGAGAGATTCTCAAAACCAAGGTTGACATGTTTCGAGTTCCTTTCAACATTTTGGAAATCCCGCTGAAACTTTGGACATTCTCGCGAAGGGTTCCCAATCCCCGACAAGACTGGTACCCTTTCACGTCCAAATCTCTCAAACTCCGGGAGAGATTCTCAAAACCAAGGTTGACATGTTTCGAGTTCCTTTCAACATTTTGGAAATCCCGCTGAAACTTTGGACATTCTCGCGAAGGGTTCCCAGTCCCCGACAAGACTGGTACCCTTTCACGTCCAAATCTCTCAAACTCCGGGAGAGATTCTCAAAACCAAGGTTGACATGGTTCGAGTTCCTTTCAACATTTTGGAAATCCCGCTGAAACTTTGGACATTCTCGCGAAGGGTTCCCAATCCCCGACAAGACTGGTACCCTTTCACGTCCAAATCTCTCAACCTCCGGGAGAGATTCTCAAAACCAAGGTTGACATGTTTCGAGTTCCTTTCAACATTTTGGAAATCCCGCTGAAACTTTGGACATTCTCGCGAAGGGTTCCCAATCCCCGACAAGACTGGTACCCTTTCACGTCCAAATCTCTCAAACTCCGGGAGAGATTCTCAAAACCAAGGTTGACATGTTTCGAGTTCCTTTCAACATTTTGGAAATCCCGCTGAAACTTTGGACATTCTCACGAAGGGTTCCCAATCCCCGACAAGACTGGTACCCTTTCACGTCCAAATCTCTCAAACTCCGGGAGAGATTCTCAAAACCAAGGTTGACATGGTTCGAGTTCCTTTCAACATTTTGGAAATCCCGCTGAAACTTTGGACATTCTCACGAAGGGTTCCCAATCCCCGACAAGACTGGTACCCTTTCACGTCCAAATCTCTCAAACTCTGGGAGAGATTCTCAAAACCAAGGCTGACATGTTTCGAGTTCCTCTCAACATTTTGGAAATCCCGCTGAAACATTGGAAATTCTCGCGAAGGGTTCCCAATCCCCGACAAGACTGGTACACTTTCACGTCCAAATCTCTCAAACTCCGGGAGAGATTCTCAAAACCAAGGTTGACATGTTTCGAGTTCCTTTCAACATTTTGGAAATCCCGCTGAAACTTTGGACATTCTCACGAAGGGTTCCCAATCCCCGACAAGACTGGTACCCTTTCACGTCCAAATCTCCCAAACTCCGGGAGAGATTCTCAAAACCAAGGTTGACATGTTTCGAGTTCCTCTCAACATTTTGGAAATCCCGCTGAAACTTTGGACATTCTCGCGAAGGGTTCCCAATCCCCGACAAGACTGGTACCCTTTCACGTCCAGATCTCTCAAACTCCGGGAGAGATTCTCAAAACCAAGGTTGACATGTTTCGAGTTCCTTTCAACATTTTGGAAATCCCGCTGAAACTTTGGACATTCTCGCGAAGGGTTCCCAGTCCCCGACAAGACTGGTACCCTTTCACGTCCAAATCTCTCAAACTCCAGGAGAGATTCTCAAAACCAAGGTTGACATGTTTCGAGTTCCTTTCAACATTTTGGAAATCCCGCTGAAACTTTGGACATTCTCGCGAAGGGTTCCCAGTCCCCGAACAAGACTGGTACCCTTTCACGTCCAGATGTCTCAAACTCCGGGAGAGATTCTCAAAACCAAGGTTGACATGTTTCGAGTTCCTTTCAACATTTTGGAAATCCCGCTGAAACTTTGGACATTCTCGCGAAGGGTTCCCAATCCCCGACAAGACTGGTACCCTTTCACGTCCAAATCTCTCAAACTCCGGGAGAGATTCTCAAAACCAAGGTTGACATGTTTCGAGTTCCTTTCAAAATTTTGGAAATCCCGCTGAAACTTTGGACATTCTCACGAAGGGTTCCCAATCCCCGACAAGACTGGTACCCTTTCACGTCCAAATCTCTCAAACTCCGGGAGAGATTCTCAAAACCAAGGTTGACATGGTTCGAGTTCCTTTCAACATTTTGGAAATCCCGCTGAAACTTTGGACATTCTCACGAAGGGTTCCCAATCCCCGACAAGACTGGTACCCTTTCACGTCCAAATCTCTCAAACTCCGGGAGAGATTCTCAAAACCAAGGTTGACATGTTTCGAGTTCCTTTCAACATTTTGGAAATCCCGCTGAAACTTTGGACATTCTCGCGAAGGGTTCCCAATCCCCGACAAGACTGGTACCCTTTCACGTCCAGATCTCTCAAACTCCGGGAGAGATTCTCAAAACCAAGGTTGACATGTTTCGAGTTCCTTTCAACATTTTGGAAATCCCGCTGAAACTTTGGACATTCTCGCGAAGGGTTCCCAATCCCCGACAAGACTGGTACCCTTTCACGTCCAAATCTCTCAAACTCCGGGAGAGATTCTCAAAACCAAGGTTGACATGTTTCGAGTTCCTTTCAACATTTTGGAAATCCCGCTGAAACTTTGGACATTCTCGCGAAGGGTTCCCAATCCCCGACAAGACTGGTACCCTTTCAAGTCCAGATCTCTCAAACTCCGGGAGAGATTCTCAAAACCAAGGTTGACATGTTTCGAGTTCCTCTCAACATTTTGGAAATCCCGCTGAAACTTTGGACATTCTCGCGAAAGGTTCCCAATCCCCGAACAAGACTGGTACCCTTTCACGTCCAGATCTCTTAAACTCCGGGAGAGATTCTCAAAACCAAGGTTGACATGTTTCGAGTTCCTTTCAACATTTTGGAAATCCCGCTGAAACATTGGACATTCTCGCGAAGGGTTCCCAATCCCCGACAAGACTGGTACACTTTCACGTCCAAATCTCTCAAACTCCGGGAGAGATTCTCAAAACCAAGGTTGACATGTTTCGAGTTCCTTTCAACATTTTGGAAATCCCGCTGAAACTTTGGACATTCTCACGAAGGGTTCCCAATCCCCGACAAGACTGGTACCCTTTCACGTCCAAATCTCCCAAACTCCGGGAGAGATTCTCAAAACCAAGGTTGACATGTTTCGAGTTCCTTTCAACATTTTGGAAATCCCGCTGAAACTTTGGACATTCTCGCGAAGGGTTCCCAGTCCCCGACAAGACTGGTACCCTTTCACGTCCAAATCTCTCAAACTCCGGGAGAGATTCTCAAAACCAAGGTTGACATGGTTCGAGTTCCTTTCAACATTTTGGAAATCCCGCTGAAACATTGGACATTCTCGCGAAGGGTTCCCAATCCCCGACAAGACTGGTACCCTTTCACGTCCAAATCTCTCAACCTCCGGGAGAGATTCTCAAAACCAAGGTTGACATGTTTCGAGTTCCTTTCAACATTTTGGAAATCCCGCTGAAACATTGGACATTCTCGCAAAGGGTTCCCAATCCCCGACAAGACTGGTACCCTTTCACGTCCAAATCTCTCAAACTCCGGGAGAGATTCTCAAAACCAAGGTTGACATGTTTCGAGTTCCTTTCAAAATTTTGGAAATCCCGCTGAAACTTTGGACATTCTCAGGAAGGGTTCCCAATCCCCGACAAGACTGGTACCCTTTCACGTCCAAATCGTCAAACTCCGGGAGAGATTCTCAAAACCAAGGTTGACATGTTTCGAGTTCCTTTCAACATTTTGGAAATCCCGCTGAAACTTTGGACATTCTCACGAAGGGTTCCCAATCCCCGACAAGACTGGTACCCTTTCACGTCCAAATCTCCCAAACTCCGGGAGAGATTCTCAAAACCAAGGTTGACATGTTTCGAGTTCCTTTCAACATTTTGGAAATCCCGCTGAAACTTTGGACATTCTCGCGAAGGGTTCCCAGTCCCCGACAAGACTGGTACCCTTTCACGTCCAGATCTCTCAAACTCCGGGAGAGATTCTCAAAACCAAGGTTGACATGTTTCGAGTTCCTTTCAACATTTTGGAAATCCCGCTGAAACTTTGGACATTCTGGCGAAGGGTTCCCAATCCCCGACAAGACTGGTACCCTTTCACGTCCAAATCTCTCAAACTCCGGGAGAGATTCTCAAAACCAAGGTTGACATGTTTCGAGTTCCTTTCAACATTTTGGAAATCCCGCTGAAACTTTGGACATTCTGGCGAAGGGTTACCAATCCCCGACAAGACTGGTACCCTTTCACGTCCAAATCTCTCAAACTCCGGGAGAGATTCTCAAAACCAAGGTTGACATGATTCGAGTTTGTCTCAACATTTTGGAAATCCCGCTGAAACTTTGGACATTCCGGCGAAGGGTTCCCAATCCCCGACAAGACTGGTACCCTTTCACATCCAAATCTCTCAAACTCCGGGAGAGATTCTCAAAACCAAGGTTGACATGTTTCGAGTTCCTTTCAACATTTTGGAAATCCCGCTGAAACTTTGGACATTCTCGCGAAGGGTTCCCAGTCCCCGACAAGACTGGTACCCTTTCACGTCCAAATCTCTCAAACTCCGGGAGAGATTCTCAAAACCAAGGTTGACATGTTTCGAGTTCCTTTCAACATTTTGGAAATCCCGCTGAAACTTTGGACATTCTCACGAAGGGTTCCCAATCCCCGACAAGACTGGTACCCTTTCACGTCCAGATCTCTCAAACTCCGGGAGAGATTCTCAAAACCAAGGTTGACATGTTTCGAGTTCCTTTCAACATTTTGGAAATCCCGCTGAAACTTTGGACATTCTGGCGAAGGGTTCCCAATCCCCGACAAGACTGGTATCCTTTCACGTCCAAATCTCTCAAACTCCGGGAGAGATTCTCAAAACCAAGGTTGACATGTTTCGAGTTCCTTTCAACATTTTGGAAATCCCGCTGAAACTTTGGACATTGTCGCGAAGGGTTCCCAATCCCCGACAAGACTGGTACCCTTTCACGTCCAAATCTCTCAAACTCCGGGAGAGATTCTCAAAACCAAGGTTGACATGTTTCGAGTTCCTTTCAACATTTTGGAAATCCCGCTGAAACTTTGGACATTCTCACGAAGGGTTCCCAATCCCCGACAAGACTGGTACCCTTTCACGTCCAAATCTCTCAAACTCCGGGAGAGATTCTCAAAACCAAGGTTGACATGTTTCGAGTTCCTTTCAACATTTTGGAAATCCCGCTGAAACTTTGGACATTCTCGCGAAGGGTTCCCAGTCCCCGACAAGACTGGTACCCTTTCACGTCCAAATCTCTCAAACTCCGGGAGAGATTCTCAAAACCAAGGTTGACATGGTTCGAGTTCCTTTCAACATTTTGGAAATCCCGCTGAAACTTTGGACATTCTCGCGAAGGGTTCCCAATCCCCGACAAGACTGGTACCCTTTCACGTCCAAATCTCTCAACCTCCGGGAGAGATTCTCAAAACCAAGGTTGACATGTTTCGAGTTCCTTTCAACATTTTGGAAATCCCGCTGAAACTTTGGACATTCTCGCGAAGGGTTCCCAATCCCCGACAAGACTGGTACCCTTTCACGTCCAAATCTCTCAAACTCCGGGAGAGATTCTCAAAACCAAGGTTGACATGTTTCGAGTTCCTTTCAACATTTTGGAAATCCCGCTGAAACTTTGGACATTCTCACGAAGGGTTCCCAATCCCCGACAAGACTGGTACCCTTTCACGTCCAAATCTCTCAAACTCCGGGAGAGATTCTCAAAACCAAGGTTGACATGGTTCGAGTTCCTTTCAACATTTTGGAAATCCCCCTGAAACTTTGGACATTCTCACGAAGGGTTCCCAATCCCCGACAAGACTGGTACCCTTTCACGTCCAAATCTCTCAAACTCCGGGAGAGATTCTCAAAACCAAGGTTGACATGTTTCGAGTTCCTTTCAACATTTTGGAAATCCCGCTGAAACTTTGGACATTCTCGCGAAGGGTTCCCAATCCCCGACAAGACTGGTACCCTTTCACGTCCAGATCTCTCAAACTCCGGGAGAGATTCTCAAAACCAAGGTTGACATGTTTCGAGTTCCTTTCAACATTTTGGAAATCCCGCTGAAACTTTGGACATTCTCGCGAAGGGTTCCCAATCCCCGACAAGACTGGTACCCTTTCACGTCCAAATCTCTCAAACTCCGGGAGAGATTCTCAAAACCAAGGTTGACATGTTTCGAGTTCCTTTCAACATTTTGGAAATCCCGCTGAAACTTTGGACATTCTCGCGAAGGGTTCCCAATCCCCGACAAGACTGGTACCCTTTCAAGTCCAGATCTCTCAAACTCCGGGAGAGATTCTCAAAACCAAGGTTGACATGTTTCGAGTTCCTCTCAACATTTTGGAAATCCCGCTTAAACTTTGGACATTCTCGCGAAAGGTTCCCAATCCCCGAACAAGACTGGTACCCTTTCACGTCCAGATCTCTTAAACTCCGGGAGAGATTCTCAAAACCAAGGTTGACATGTTTCGAGTTCCTTTCAACATTTTGGAAATCCCGCTGAAACATTGGAAATTCTCGCGAAGGGTTCCCAATCCCCGACAAGACTGGTACACTTTCACGTCCAAATCTCTCAAACTCCGGGAGAGATTCTCAAAACCAAGGTTGACATGTTTCGAGTTCCTTTCAACATTTTGGAAATCCCGCTGAAACTTTGGACATTCTCACGAAGGGTTCCCAATCCCCGACAAGACTGGTACCCTTTCACGTCCAAATCTCCCAAACTCCGGGAGAGATTCTCAAAACCAAGGTTGACATGTTTCGAGTTCCTCTCAACATTTTGGAAATCCCGCTGAAACTTTGGACATTCTCGCGAAGGGTTCCCAATCCCCGACAAGACTGGTACCCTTTCACGTCCAGATCTCTCAAACTCCGGGAGAGATTCTCAAAACCAAGGTTGACATGTTTCGAGTTCCTTTCAACATTTTGGAAATCCCGCTGAAACTTTGGACATTCTCGCGAAGGGTACCCAGTCCCCGACAAGACTGGTACCCTTTCACGTCCAAATCTCTCAAACTCCAGGAGAGATTCTCAAAACCAAGGTTGACATGTTTCGAGTTCCTTTCAACATTTTGGAAATCCCGCTGAAACTTTGGACATTCTCGCGAAGGGTTCCCAGTCCCCGACAAGACTGGTACCCTTTCACGTCCAAATCTCTCAAACTCCGGGAGAGATTCTCAAAACCAAGGTTGACATGTTTCGAGTTCCTTTCAACATTTTGGAAATCCCGCTGAAACTTTGGACATTCTCACGAAGGGTTCCCAATCCCCGACAAGACTGGTACCCTTTCACGTCCAAATCTCTCAAACTCCGGGAGAGATTCTCAAAACCAAGGTTGACATGTTTCGAGTTCCTTTCAACATTTTGGAAATCCCGCTGAAACTTTGGACATTCTGGCAAAGGGTTCCCAATCCCCGACAAGACTGGTATCCTTTCACGTCCAAATCTCTCAAACTCCGGGAGAGATTCTCAAAACCAAGGTTGACATGTTTCGAGTTCCTTTCAACATTTTGGAAATCCCGCTGAAACTTTGGACATTCTGGCGAAGGGTTCCCAATCCCCGACAAGACTGGTACCCTTTCACGTCCAAATCTCTCAAACTCCGGGAGAGATTCTCAAAACCAAGGTTGACATGTTTCGAGTTCCTTTCAACATTTTGGAAATCCCGCTGAAACTTTGGACATTCTCGCGAAGGGTTCCCAATCCCCGACAAGACTGGTACCCTTTCACGTCCAAATCTCTCAAACTCCGGGAGAGATTCTCAAAACCAAGGTTGACATGTTTCGAGTTCCTTTCAACATTTTGGAAATCCCGCTGAAACTTTGGACATTCTCGCGAAGGGTTCCCAATCCCCGACAAGACTGGTACCCTTTCACGTCCAAATCTCTCAAACTCCGGGAGAGATTCTCAAAACCAAGGTTGACATGGTTCGAGTTCCTTTCAACATTTTGGAAATCCCGCTGAAACATTGGACATTCTCGCGAAGGGTTCCCAATCCCCGACAAGACTGGTACCCTTTCACGTCCAAATCTCTCAACCTCCGGGAGAGATTCTCAAAACCAAGGTTGACATGTTTCGAGTTCCTTTCAACATTTTGGAAATCCCGCTGAAACTTTGGACATTCTCGCGAAGGGTTCCCAATCCCCGACAAGACTGGTACCCTTTCACGTCCAAATCTCTCAAACTCCGGGAGAGATTCTCAAAACCAAGGTTGACATGTTTCGAGTTCCTTTCAAAATTTTGGAAATCCCGCTGAAACTTTGGACATTCTCACGAAGGGTTCCCAATCCCCGACAAGACTGGTACCCTTTCACGTCCAAATCTCTCAAACTCCGGGAGAGATTCTCAAAACCAAGGTTGACATGGTTCGAGTTCCTTTCAACATTTTGGAAATCCCGCTGAAACTTTGGACATTCTCACGAAGGGTTCCCAATCCCCGACAAGACTGGTACCCTTTCACGTCCAAATCTCTCAAACTCCGGGAGAGATTCTCAAAACCAAGGTTGACATGTTTCGAGTTCCTTTCAACATTTTGGAAATCCCGCTGAAACTTTGGACATTCTCGCGAAGGGTTCCCAATCCCCGACAAGACTGGTACCCTTTCACGTCCAGATCTCTCAAACTCCGGGAGAGATTCTCAAAACCAAGGTTGACATGTTTCGAGTTCCTTTCAACATTTTGGAAATCCCGCTGAAACTTTGGACATTCTCGCGAAGGGTTCCCAATCCCCGACAAGACTGGTACCCTTTCACGTCCAAATCTCTCAAACTCCGGGAGAGATTCTCAAAACCAAGGTTGACATGTTTCGAGTTCCTTTCAACATTTTGGAAATCCCGCTGAAACTTTGGACATTCTCGCGAAGGGTTCCCAATCCCCGACAAGACTGGTACCCTTTCAAGTCCAGATCTCTCAAACTCCGGGAGAGATTCTCAAAACCAAGGTTGACATGTTTCGAGTTCCTCTCAACATTTTGGAAATCCCGCTGAAACTTTGGACATTCTCGCGAAAGGTTCCCAATCCCCGAACAAGACTGGTACCCTTTCACGTCCAGATCTCTTAAACTCCGGGAGAGATTCTCAAAACCAAGGTTGACATGTTTCGAGTTCCTTTCAACATTTTGGAAATCCCGCTGAAACATTGGAAATTCTCGCGAAGGGTTCCCAATCCCCGACAAGACTGGTACCCTTTCACGTCCAAATCTCTCAAACTCCGGGAGAGATTCTCAAAACCAAGGTTGACATGTTTCGAGTTCCTTTCAACATTTTGGAAATCCCGCTGAAACTTTGGACATTCTCACGAAGGGTTCCCAATCCCCGACAAGACTGGTACCCTTTCACGTCCAAATCTCCCAAACTCCGGGAGAGATTCTCAAAACCAAGGTTGACATGTTTCGAGTTCCTCTCAACATTTTGGAAATCCCGGTGAAACTTTGGACATTCTCGCGAAGGGTTCCCAATCCCCGACAAGACTGGTACCCTTTCACGTCCAGATCTCTCAAACTCCGGGAGAGATTCTCAAAACCAAGGTTGACATGTTTCGAGTTCCTTTCAACATTTTGGAAATCCCGCTGAAACTTTGGACATTCTCGCGAAGGGTTCCCAGTCCCCGACAAGACTGGTACCCTTTCACGTCCAAATCTCTCAAACTCCAGGAGAGATTCTCAAAACCAAGGTTGACATGTTTCGAGTTCCTTTCAACATTTTGGAAATCCCGCTGAAACTTTGGACATTCTCGCGAAGGGTTCCCAGTCCCCGACAAGACTGGTACCCTTTCACGTCCAAATCTCTCAAACTCCGGGAGAGATTCTCAAAACCAAGGTTGACATGATTCGAGTTTGTCTCACCATTTTGGAAATCCCGCTGAAACTTTGGACATTCCGGCGAAGGGTTCCCAATCCCCGACAAGACTGGTACCCTTTCACGTCCAAATCTCTCAAACTCCGGGAGAGATTCTCAAAACCAAGGTTGACATGTTTCGAGTTCCTTTCAACATTTTGGAAATCCCGCTGAAACTTTGGACATTCTCGCGAAGGGTTCCCAGTCCCCGACAAGACTGGTATCCTTTCACGTCCAAATCTCTCAAACTCCGGGAGAGATTCTCAAAACCAAGGTTGACATGTTTCGAGTTCCTTTCAACATTTTGGAAATCCCGCTGAAACTTTGGACATTCTCACGAAGGGTTCCCAATCCCCGACAAGACTGGTACCCTTTCACGTCCAGATCTCTCAAACTCCGGGAGAGATTCTCAAAACCAAGGTTGACATGTTTCGAGTTCCTTTCAACATTTTGGAAATCCCGCTGAAACTTTGGACATTCTCGCGAAGGGTTCCCAGTCCCCGACAAGACTGGTACCCTTTCACGTCCAAATCTCTCAAACTCCAGGAGAGATTCTCAAAACCAAGGTTGACATGTTTCGAGTTCCTTTCAACATTTTGGAAATCCCGCTGAAACTTTGGACATTCTCGCGAAGGGTTCCCAGTCCCCGACAAGACTGGTACCCTTTCACGTCCAAATCTCTCAAACTCCGGGAGAGATTCTCAAAACCAAGGTTGACATGATTCGAGTTTGTCTCAACATTTTGGAAATCCCGCTGAAACTTTGGACATTCCGGCGAAGGGTTCCCAATCCCCGACAAGACTGGTACCCTTTCACGTCCAAATCTCTCAAACTCCGGGAGAGATTCTCAAAACCAAGGTTGACATGTTTCGAGTTCCTTTCAACATTTTGGAAATCCCGCTGAAACTTTGGACATTCTCGCGAAGGGTTCCCAGTCCCCGACAAGACTGGTACCCTTTCACGTCCAAATCTCTCAAACTCCGGGAGAGATTCTCAAAACCAAGGTTGACATGTTTCGAGTTCCTTTCAACATTTTGGAAATCCCGCTGAAACTTTGGACATTCTCACGAAGGGTTCCCAATCCCCGACAAGACTGGTACCCTTTCACGTCCAGATCTCTCAAACTCCGGGAGAGATTCTCAAAACCAAGGTTGACATGTTTCGAGTTCCTTTCAACATTTTGGAAATCCCGCTGAAACTTTGGACATTCTCGCGAAGGGTTCCCAATCCCCGACAAGACTGGTACCCTTTCACGTCCAAATCTCTCAAACTCCGGGAGAGATTCTCAAAACCAAGGTTGACATGTTTCGAGTTCCTTTCAACATTTTGGAAATCCCGCTGAAACTTTGGACATTCTCGCGAAGGGTTCCCAATCCCCGACAAGACTGGTACCCTTTCACGTCCAAATCTCTCAAACTCCGGGAGAGATTCTCAAAACCAAGGTTGACATGTTTCGAGTTCCTTTCAACATTTTGGAAATCCCGCTGAAACTTTGGACATTCTCGCGAAGGGTTCCCAATCCCCGACAAGACTGGTACCCTTTCACGTCCGAATCTCTCAAACTCCCAGAGAGATTCTCAAAACCAAGGTTGACATGTTTCGAGTTCCTCCCAATATTTTGGAAATCCCGCTGAAACTTTGGACATTCTCGCGAAGGGTTCCCAATCCCCGACAAGACTGGTACCCTTTCACGTCCAAATCTCTCAAACTCCGGGAGAGATTCTCAAAACCAAGGTTGACATGTTTCGAGTTCCTCTCAACATTTTGGAAATCCCGCTGAAACTTTGGACATTGTCGCGAAGGGTTCCCAATCCCCGACAAGACTGGTACCCTTTCACGTCCAAATCTCTCAAACTCCGGGAGAGATTCTCAAAACCAAGGTTGACATGTTTCGAGTTCCTCTCAACATTTTGGAAATCCCGCTGAAACTTTGGACATTCTCGCGAAGGGTTCCCAATCCCCGGACAAGACTGGTACCCTTTCACGTCCAAATCTCTCAAACTCCGGGAGAGATTCTCAAAACCAAGGTTGACATGTTTCGAGTTCCTTTCGACGCTTTGGAAATCCCGCTGAAACTTTGGACATTCTCGTGAAGGGTTCCCAATCCCCGACAAGACTGGTACCCTTTCACGTCCAAATCTCTCAAACTCCGGGAGAGATTCTCAAAACCAAGGTTGACATGTTTCGAGTTCCCCTCAACATTTTGGAAATCCCGCTGAAACTTTGGACATTCTCGCGAAGGGTTCCCAATCCCCGACAAGACTGGTACCCTTTCACGTCCAAATCTCTCAAACTCCGGGAGAGATTCTCAAAACCAAGGTTGACATGTTTCGAGTTCCTTTCAACATTTTGGAAATCACGCTGAAACTTTGGACATTCTCGCGAACGCTTCCCAATCCCCGACAAGACTGGTACCCTTTCACGTCCAAATCTCTCAAACTCCGGGAGAGATTCTCAAAACCAAGGTTGACATGGTTCGAGTTCCTCTCAACATTTTGGAAATCCCGCTGAAACTTTGGACATTCTCGCGAAGGGTTCCCAATCCCCGACAAGACTGGTACCCTTTCACGTCCAAATCTCTCAAACTCCGGGAGAGATTCTCAAAACCAAGGTTGACATGTTTCGAGTTCCTTTCAACATTTGGGAAATCCCGCTGAAACTTTGGACATTCTCGCGAAGGGTTCCCAATCCCCGACAAGACTGGTACCCTTTCACGTCCAAATCTCTCAAACTCCAGGAGAGATTCTCAAAACCAAGGTTGACATGTTTCGAGTTCCTCTCAACATTTTGGAAATCCCGCTGAAACTTTGGACATTCTGGCGAAGGGTTCCCAATCCCCGAGAAGACTGGTACCCTTTCACGTCCAAATCTCTCAAACTCCGGGAGAGATTCTCAAAACCAAGGTTGACATGTTTCGAGTTCCTCTCAACATTTTGGAAATCCCGCTGAAACTTTGGAAATTCTGGCGAAGGGTTCCCAATCCCCGACAAGACTGGTACCCTTTCACGTCCAAATCTCTCAAATTCCGGGAGAGATTCTCAAAACCAAGGTTGACATGTTTCGAGTTCCTCTCAACATTTTGGAAATCCCGCTGAAACTTTGGACATTCTCGCGAAGGGTTCCCAATCCCCGACAAGACTGGTACCCTTTCACGTCCAAATCTCTCAAACTCCGGGAGAGATTCTCAAAACCAAGGTTGACATGTTTCGAGTTCCTTTCAACATTTTGGAAATCCCGCTGAAACTTTGGACATTCTCGCGAAGGGTTCCCAATCCCCGACAAGACTGGTACCCTTTCACGTCCAAATCTCTCAAACTCCGGGAGAGATTCTCAAAACCAAGGTTGACATGTTTCGAGTTCCTCTCAACATTTTGGAAATCCCGCTGAAACTTTGGACATTCTCGCGAAGGGTTCCCAATCCCCAACAAGACTGGTACCCTTTCACGTCCAAATCTCTCAAACTCCGGGAGAGATTCTCAAAACCAAGGTTGACATGTTTCGAGTTCCTTTCAACATTTTGGAAATCCCGCTGAAACTTTGGACATTCTCGCGAAGGGTTCCCAATCCCCGACAAGACTGGTACCCTTTCAAAACGTCCAAATCTCTCAAACTCCGGGAGAGATTCTCAAAACCAAGGTTGACATGTTTCGAGTTCCTCTCAACATTTTGGAAATCCCGCTGAAACTTTGGACATTGTCGCGAAGGGTTCCCAATCCCCGACAAGACTGGTACCCTTTCACGTTTAAATCTCTCAAACTCCGGGAGAGATTCTCAAAACCATGGTTGACATGTTTCGAGTTCCTTTCAACATTTTGGAAATCCCGCTGAAACTTTGGACATTCTCGCGAAGGGTTCCCAGTCCCCGACAAGATTGGTACCCTTTCACGTCCAAATCTCTCAAACTCCGGGAGAGATTCTCAAAACCAAGGTTGACATGGTTCGAGTTCCTTTCAACATTTTGGAAATCCCGCTGAAACCTTGGACATTCTCGCGAAGGGTTCCCAATCCCCGACAAGATTGGTACCCTTTCACGTCCAAATCTCTCAAACTCCGGGAGAGATTCTCAAAACCAAGGTTGACATGTTTCGAGTTCCTCCCAACATTTTGGAAATCCCGCTGAAACTTTGGACATTCTCGCGAAGGGTTCCCAGTCCCCGACAAGACTGGTACCCTTTCACGTCCAAATCTCTCAAACTCCGGGAGAGATTCTCAAAACCAAGGTTGACATGTTTCGAGTTCCTCTCAACATTTTGGAAATCCCGCTGAAACTTTGGACATTCTCGCGAAGGGTTCCCAATCCCCGACAAGACTGGTACCCTTTCACGTCCAAATCTCTCAAACTCCGGGAGAGATTCTCAAAACCAAGGTTGACATGTTTCGAGTTCCTTTCAACATTTTGGAAATCCCGCTGAAACTTTGGACATTCTCGCGAAGGGTTCCCAATCCCCGACAAGACTGGTACCCTTTCACGTCCGAATCTCTCAAACTCCGGGAGAGATTCTCAAAACCAAGGTTGACATGTTTCGAGTTCCTCTCAACATTTTGGAAATCCCGCTGAAACTTTGGAAATTCTGGCGAAGGGTTCCCAATCCCCGACAAGACTGGTACCCTTTCACGTCCAAATCTCTCAAATTCCGGGAGAGATTCTCAAAACCAAGGTTGACATGTTTCGAGTTCCTCTCAACATTTTGGAAATCCCGCTGAAACTTTGGACATTCTCGCGAAGGGTTCCCAATCCCCGACAAGACTGGTACCCTTTCACGTCCAAATCTCTCAAACTCCGGGAGAGATTCTCAAAACCAAGGTTGACATGTTTCGAGTTCCTTTCAACATTTTGGAAATCCCGCTGAAACTTTGGACATTCTCGCGAAGGGTTCCCAATCCCCGACAAGACTGGTACCCTTTCACGTCCAAATCTCTCAAACTCCGGGAGAGATTCTCAAAACCAAGGTTGACATGTTTCGAGTTCCTCTCAACATTTTGGAAATCCCGCTGAAACTTTGGACATTCTCGCGAAGGGTTCCCAATCCCCAACAAGACTGGTACCCTTTCACGTCCAAATCTCTCAAACTCCGGGAGAGATTCTCAAAACCAAGGTTGACATGTTTCGAGTTCCTTTCAACATTTTGGAAATCCCGCTGAAACTTTGGACATTCTCGCGAAGGGTTCCCAATCCCCGACAAGACTGGTACCCTTTCAAAACGTCCAAATCTCTCAAACTCCGGGAGAGATTCTCAAAACCAAGGTTGACATGTTTCGAGTTCCTCTCAACATTTTGGAAATCCCGCTGAAACTTTGGACATTGTCGCGAAGGGTTCCCAATCCCCGACAAGACTGGTACCCTTTCACGTTTAAATCTCTCAAACTCCGGGAGAGATTCTCAAAACCATGGTTGACATGTTTCGAGTTCCTTTCAACATTTTGGAAATCCCGCTGAAACTTTGGACATTCTCGCGAAGGGTTCCCAGTCCCCGACAAGATTGGTACACTTTCACGTCCAAATCTCTCAAACTCCGGGAGAGATTCTCAAAACCAAGGTTGACATGGTTCGAGTTCCTTTCAACATTTTGGAAATCCCGCTGAAACCTTGGACATTCTCGCGAAGGGTTCCCAATCCCCGACAAGATTGGTACCCTTTCACGTCCAAATCTCTCAAACTCCGGGAGAGATTCTCAAAACCAAGGTTGACATGTTTCGAGTTCCTCCCAACATTTTGGAAATCCCGCTGAAACTTTGGACATTCTCGCGAAGGGTTCCCAGTCCCCGACAAGACTGGTACCCTTTCACGTCCAAATCTCTCAAACTCCGGGAGAGATTCTCAAAACCAAGGTTGACATGTTTCGAGTTCCTCTCAACATTTTGGAAATCCCGCTGAAACTTTGGACATTCTCGCGAAGGGTTCCCAATCCCCGACAAGACTGGTACCCTTTCACGTCCAAATCTCTCAAACTCCGGGAGAGATTCTCAAAACCAAGGTTGACATGTTTCGAGTTCCTTTCAACATTTTGGAAATCCCGCTGAAACTTTGGACATTCTCGCGAAGGGTTCCCAATCCCCGACAAGACTGGTACCCTTTCACGTCCGAATCTCTCAAACTCCGGGAGAGATTCTCAAAACCAAGGTTGACATGTTTCGAGTTCCTCTCAACATTTTGGAAATCCCGCTGAAACTTTGGACATTGTCGCGAAGGGTTCCCAATCCCCGACAAGACTGGTACCCTTTCACGTCCAAATCTCTCAAACTCCGGGAGAGATTCTCAAAACCAAGGTTGACATGTTTCGAGTTCCTCTCAACATTTTGGAAATCCCGCTGAAACTTTGGACATTCTCGCGAAGGGTTCCCAATCCCCGGACAAGACTGGTACCCTTTCACGTCCAAATCTCTCAAACTCCGGGAGAGATTCTCAAAACCAAGGTTGACATGTTTCGAGTTCCTTTCAACGTTTTGGAAATCCCGCTGAAACTTTGGACATTCTCGTGAAGGGTTCCCAATCCCCGACAAGACTGGTACCCTTTCACGTCCAAATCTCTCAAACTCCGGGAGAGATTCTCAAAACCAAGGTTGACATGTTTCGAGTTCCCCCCAACATTTTGGAAATCCCGCTGAAACTTTGGACATTCTCGCGAAGGGTTCCCAATCCCCGACAAGACTGGTACCCTTTCACGTCCAAATCTCTCAAACTCCGGGAGAGATTCTCAAAACCAAGGTTGACATGTTTCGAGTTCCTCTCAACATTTTGGAAATCACGCTGAAACTTTGGACATTCTTGCGAAGGCTTCCCAATCCCCGACAAGACTGGTACCCTTTCACGTCCAAATCTCTCAAACTCCGGGAGAGATTCTCAAAACCAAGGTTCACATGTTTCGAGTTCCCTTCAAAATTTTGGAAATCCCGCTGAAACTTTGGACATTCTCGCGAAGGGTTCCCAATCCCCGACAAGACTGGTACCCTTTCACGTCCAAATCTCTCAAACTCCAGGAGAGATTCTCAAAACCAAGGTTGACATGTTTCGAGTTCCTTTCAACGTATTGGAAATCCCGCTGAAACTTTGGACATTCTGGCGAAGGGTTCCCAATCCCCGACAAGACTGGTACCCTTTCACGTCCAAATCTCTCAAACTCCGGGAGAGATTCTCAAAACCATGGTTGACATGGTTCGAGTTCCTCTCAACATTTTGGAAATCCCGCTGAAACTTTGGACATTGTCGCGAAGGGTTCCCGATCCCCGACAAGATTGGTACCCTTTCACGTCCAAATCTCTCAAACTCCGGGAGAGATTCTCAAAACCAAGGTTGACATGTTTCGAGCTCCTCTCAACATTTTGGAAATCCCGCTGAAACTTTGGACATTCTCGCGAAGGGTTCCCAATCCCCGACAAGACTGGTACCCTTTCACGTCCAAATCTCTCAAACTCCGGGAGAGATTCTCAAAACCAAGGTTGACATGTTTCGAGTTCCTTTCAACGTTTTGGAAATCCCGCTGAAACTTTGGACATTCTTGTGAAGGGTTCCCAATCCCCGACAAGACTGGTACCCTTTCACGTCCAAATCTCTCAAACTCCGGGAGAGATTCTCAAAACCAAGGTTGACATGTTTCGAGTTCCTTTCAACATTTTGGAAATCCCGCTGAAACTTTGGACATTCTCGCGAAGGGTTCCCAATCCCCGACAAGACTGGTACCCTTTCACGTCCAAATCTCTCAAACTCCGGGAGAGATTCTCAAAACCAAGGTTGACATGTTTCGAGTTCCTTTCAACATTTTGGAAATCCCGCTGAAACTTTGGACATTGTCGCGAAGGGTTCCCAATCCCCGACAAGACTGGTACCCTTTCACGTCCAAATCTCTCAAACTCCGGGAGAGATTCTCAAAACCAAGGTTGACATGTTTCGAGTTCCCTTCAAAATTTTGGAAATCCCGCTGAAACTTTGGACATTCTCGCGAAGGGTTCCCAATCCCCGACAAGACTGGTACCCTTTCACGTCCAAATCTCTCAAACTCCAGGAGAGATTCTCAAAACCAAGGTTGACATGTTTCGAGTTCCTTTCAACGTATTGGAAATCCCGCTGAAACTTTGGACATTCTGGCGAAGGGTTCCCAATCCCCGACAAGACTGGTACCCTTTCACGTCCAAATCTCTCAAACTCCGGGAGAGATTCTCAAAACCAAGGTTGACATGTTTCGAGTTCCTCTCAACATTTTGGAAATCCCGCTGAAACTTTGCACATTCTGGCGAAGGGTTCCCAATCCCCGACAAGACTGGTACCCTTTCACGTCCAAATCTCTCAAATTCCGGGAGAGATTCTCAAAACCAAGGTTGACATGTTTCGAGTTCCTCTCAACATTTTGGAAATCCCGCTGAAACTTTGCACATTCTCGCGAAGGGTTCCCAATCCCCGACAAGACTGGTACCCTTTCACGTCCAAATCTCTCAAACTCCGGGAGAGATTCTCAAAACCAAGGTTGACATGTTTCGAGTTCCTTTCAACGTTTTGGAAATCCCGCTGAAACTTTGGACATTCTCGTGAAGGGTTCCCAATCCCCGACAAGACTGGTACCCTTTCACGTCCAAATCTCTCAAACTCCGGGAGAGATTCTCAAAACCAAGGTTGACATGTTTCGAGTTCCCCCCAACATTTTGGAAATCCCGCTGAAACTTTGGACATTCTCGCGAAGGGTTCCCAATCCCCGACAAGACTGGTACCCTTTCACGTCCAAATCTCTCAAACTCCGGGAGAGATTCTCAAAACCAAGGTTGACATGTTTCGAGTTCCTCTCAACATTTTGGAAATCACGCTGAAACTTTGGACATTCTTGCGAAGGCTTCCCAATCCCCGACAAGACTGGTACCCTTTCACGTCCAAATCTCTCAAACTCCGGGAGAGATTCTCAAAACCAAGGTTCACATGTTTCGAGTTCCCTTCAAAATTTTGGAAATCCCGCTGAAACTTTGGACATTCTCGCGAAGGGTTCCCAATCCCCGACAAGACTGGTACCCTTTCACGTCCAAATCTCTCAAACTCCAGGAGAGATTCTCAAAACCAAGGTTGACATGTTTCGAGTTCCTTTCAACGTATTGGAAATCCCGCTGAAACTTTGGACATTCTGGCGAAGGGTTCCCAATCCCCGACAAGACTGGTACCCTTTCACGTCCAAATCTCTCAAACTCCGGGAGAGATTCTCAAAACCATGGTTGACATGGTTCGAGTTCCTCTCAACATTTTGGAAATCCCGCTGAAACTTTGGACATTCTCGCGAAGGGTTCCCAATCCCCGACAAGATTGGTACCCTTTCACGTCCAAATCTCTCAAACTCCGGGAGAGATTCTCAAAACCAAGGTTGACATGTTTCGAGCTCCTCTCAACATTTTGGAAATCCCGCTGAAACTTTGGACATTCTCGCGAAGGGTTCCCAATCCCCGACAAGACTGGTACCCTTTCACGTCCAAATCTCTCAAACTCCGGGAGAGATTCTCAAAACCAAGGTTGACATGTTTCGAGTTCCTTTCAACGTTTTGGAAATCCCGCTGAAACTTTGGACATTCTTGTGAAGGGTTCCCAATCCCCGACAAGACTGGTACCCTTTCACGTCCAAATCTCTCAAACTCCGGGAGAGATTCTCAAAACCAAGGTTGACATGTTTCGAGTTCCTTTCAACATTTTGGAAATCCCGCTGAAACTTTGGACATTCTCGCGAAGGGTTCCCAATCCCCGACAAGACTGGTACCCTTTCACGTCCAAATCTCTCAAACTCCGGGAGAGATTCTCAAAACCAAGGTTGACATGTTTCGAGTTCCTTTCAACATTTTGGAAATCCCGCTGAAACTTTGGACATTGTCGCGAAGGGTTCCCAATCCCCGACAAGACTGGTACCCTTTCACGTCCAAATCTCTCAAACTCCGGGAGAGATTCTCAAAACCAAGGTTGACATGTTTCGAGTTCCCTTCAAAATTTTGGAAATCCCGCTGAAACTTTGGACATTCTCGCGAAGGGTTCCCAATCCCCGACAAGACTGGTACCCTTTCACGTCCAAATCTCTCAAACTCCAGGAGAGATTCTCAAAACCAAGGTTGACATGTTTCGAGTTCCTTTCAACGTATTGGAAATCCCGCTGAAACTTTGGACATTCTGGCGAAGGGTTCCCAATCCCCGACAAGACTGGTACCCTTTCACGTCCAAATCTCTCAAACTCCGGGAGAGATTCTCAAAACCAAGGTTGACATGTTTCGAGTTCCTCTCAACATTTTGGAAATCCCGCTGAAACTTTGCACATTCTGGCGAAGGGTTCCCAATCCCCGACAAGACTGGTACCCTTTCACGTCCAAATCTCTCAAATTCCGGGAGAGATTCTCAAAACCAAGGTTGACATGTTTCGAGTTCCTCTCAACATTTTGGAAATCCCGCTGAAACTTTGCACATTCTCGCGAAGGGTTCCCAATCCCCGACAAGACTGGTACCCTTTCACGTCCAAATCTCTCAAACTCCGGGAGAGATTCTCAAAACCAAGGTTGACATGTTTCGAGTTCCTTTCAACGTATTGGAAATCCCGCTGAAACTTTGGACATTCTGGCGAAGGGTTCCCAATCCCCGACAAGACTGGTACCCTTTCACGTCCAAATCTCTCAAACTCCGGGAGAGATTCTCAAAACCAAGGTTGACATGTTTCGAGTTCCTCTCAACATTTTGGAAATCCCGCTGAAACTTTGGACATTCTGGCGAAGGGTTCCCAATCCCCGACAAGACTGGTACCCTTTCACGTCCAAATCTCTCAAACTCCGAGAGAGATTCTCAAAACCAAGGTTGACATGTTTCGAGTTCCTTTCAACGTTTTGGAAATCCCGCTGAAACTTTGGACATTCTCGTGAAGGGTTCCCAATCCCCGACAAGACTGGTACCCTTTCACGTCCAAATCTCTCAAACTCCGGGAGAGATTCTCAAAACCAAGGTTGACATCTTTCGAGTTCCTTTCAACATTTTGGAAATCCCGCTGAAACTTTGGACATTCTGGCGAAGGGTTCCCAATCCCCGACAAGACTGGTACCCTTTCACGTCCAAATCTCTCAAACTCCGGGAGAGATTCTCAAAACCAAGGTTGACATGTTTCGAGTTCCTCTCAACATTTTGGAAATCCCGCTGAAACTTTGGGCATTCTCGCGAAGGGTTCCCAATCCCCAACAAGACTGGTACCCTTTCACGTCCAAATCTCTCAAACTCCGAGAGAGATTCTCAAAACCAAGGTTGACATGTTTCGAGTTCCTTTCAACGTTTTGGAAATCCCGCTGAAACTTTGGACATTCTCGCGAAGGGTTCCCAATCCCCGACAAGACTGGTACCCTTTCACGTCCAAATCTCTCAAACTCCGGGAGAGATTCTCAAAACCAAGGTTGACATGTTTCGAGTTCCTCTCAACATGTTGGAAATCCCGCTGAAACTTTGGACATTCTCGCGAAGGGTTCCCAATCCCCGACAAGACTGGTACCCTTTCACGTCCAAATCTCTCAAACTCCGGGAGAGATTCTCAAAACCAAGGTTGACATGTTTCGAGTTCCTCTCAACATTTTGGAAATCCCGCTGAAACTTTGGGCATTCTCGCGAAGGGTTCCCAATCCCCAACAAGACTGGTACCCTTTCACGTCCAAATCTCTCAAACTCCGGGAGAGATTCTCAAAACCAAGGTTGACATGTTTCGAGTTCCTCTCAACATTTTGGAAATCCCGCTGAAACTTTGGACATTCTCGCGAAGGGTTCCCAATCCCCGACAAGACTGGTACACTTTCACGTCCAAATCTCTCAAACTCCGGGAGAGATTCTCAAAACCAAGGTTGACATGTTTCGAGTTCCTCTCAACATTTTGGAAATCCCGCTGAAACTTTGGACATTCTCGCGAAGGGTTCCCAATCCCCGACAAGACTGGTACCCTTTCACGTCCAAATCTCTCAAACTCCGGGAGAGATTCTCAAAACCAAGGTTGACATGTTTCGAGTTCCTTTCAACATTTTGGAAATCCCGCTGAAACTTTGGACATTCTGGCGAAGGGTTCCCAATCCCCGAAAAGAATGGTACCCTTTCACGTCCAAATCTCTCAAACTCCGGGAGAGATTCTCAAAACCAAGGTTGACATGTTTCGAGTTCCTCTCAACATTTTGGAAATCCCGCTGAAACTTTGGACATTCTCGCGAAGGGTTCCCAATCCCCGACAAGACTGGTACCCTTTCACGTCCAAATCTCTCAAACTCCGGGAGAGATTCTCAAAACCAAGGTTGACATGTTTCGAGTTCCTCTCAACATTTTGGAAATCCCGCTGAAACTTTGGACATTGTCGCGAAGGGTTCCCAATCCCCGACAAGACTGGTACCCTTTCACGTCCAAATCTCTCAAACTCCCAGAGAGATTCTCAAAACCAAGGTTGACATGTTTCGAGTTCCTTTCAACGTTTTGGAAATCCCGCTGAAACTTTGGACATTCTCGCGAAGGGTTCCCAATCCCCGACAAGACTGGTACCCTTTCACGTCCAAATCTCTCAAACTCCGGGAGAGATTCTCAAAACCAAGGTTGACATGTTTCGAGTTCCTCTCAACATTTTGGAAATCCCGCTGAAACTTTGGACATTCTCGCGAAGGGTTCCCAATCCACGACAAGACTGGTACCCTTTCACGTCCAAATCTCTCAAACTCCGGGAGAGATTCTCAAAACCAAGGTTGACATGGTTCGAGTTCCTTTCAACATTTTGGAAATCCCGCTGAAACTTTGGACATTCTCGCGAAGGGTTCCCAATCCCCGACAAGACTGGTACCCTTTCACGTCCAAATCTCTCAAACTCCGGGAGAGATTCTCAAAACCAAGGTTGACATGTTTCGAGTTCCTTTCAACATTTGGGAAATCCCGCTGAAACTTTGGACATACTCGCGAAGGGTTCCCAATCCCCGACAAGACTGGTACCCTTTCACGTCCAAATCTCTCAAACTCCAGGAGAGATTCTCAAAACCAAGGTTGACATGTTTCGAGTTCCTCTCAACGTATTGGAAATCCCGCTGAAACTTTGGACATTCTGGCGAAGGGTTCCCAATCCCCGACAAGACTGGTACCCTTTCACGTCCAAATCTCTCAAACTCCGGGAGAGATTCTCAAAACCAAGGTTGACATGGTTCGAGTTCCTCTCAACATTTTGGAAATCCCGCTGAAACTTTGGAAATTCTGGCGAAGGGTTCCCAATCCCCGACAAGACTGGTACCCTTTCACGTCCAAATCTCTCAAATTCCGGGAGAGATTCTCAAAACCAAGGTTGACATGTTTCGAGTTCCTCTCAACATTTTGGAAATCCCGCTGAAACTTTGGACATTCTCGTGAAGGGTTCCCAATCCCCGACAAGACTGGTACCCTTTCACGTCCAAATCTCTCAAACTCCGGGAGAGATTCTCAAAACCAAGGTTGACATGTTTCGAGTTCCTTTCAACATTTTGGAAATCCCGCTGAAACTTTGGACATTCTCGCGAAGGGTTCCCAATCCCCGACAAGACTGGTACCCTTTCACGTCCAAATCTCTCAAACTCCGGGAGAGATTCTCAAAACCAAGGTTGACATGTTTCGAGTTCCTCTCAACATTTTGGAAATCCCGCTGAAACTTTGGACATTCTCACGAAGGGTTCCCAATCCCCGACAAGACTGGTACCCTTTCACGTCCAAATCTCTCAAACTCCGGGAGAGATTCTCAAAACCAAGGTTGACATGTTTCGAGTTCCTTTCAACATTTTGGAAATCCCGCTGAAACTTTGGACATTCTCGCGAAGGGTTCCCAATCCCCGACAAGACTGGTACCCTTTCAAAACGTCCAAATCTCTCAAACTCCGGGAGAGATTCTCAAAACCAAGGTTCACATGTTTCGAGTTCCTCTCAACATTTTGGAAATCCCGCTGAAACTTTGGACAATGTCGCGAAGGGTTCCCAATCCCCGACAAGACTGGTACCCTTTCACGTTTAAATCTCTCAAACTCCGGGAGAGATTCTCAAAACCATGGTTGACATGTTTCGAGTTCCTTTCAACATTTTGGAAATCCCGCTGAAACTTTGGACATTCTCGCGAAGGGTTCCCAGTCCCCGACAAGATTGGTACCCTTTCACGTCCAAATCTCTCAAACTCCGGGAGAGATTCTCAAAACCAAGGTTGACATGGTTCGAGTTCCTTTCAACATTTTGGAAATCCCGCTGAAACCTTGGACATTCTCGCGAAGGGTTCCCAATCCCCGACAAGATTGGTACCCTTTCACGTCCAAATCTCTCAAACTCCGGGAGAGATTCTCAAAACCAAGGTTAACATGGTTCGAGTTCCTTTCAACATTTGGGAAATCCCGCTGAAACTTTGGACATTCTCGCGAAGGGTTCCCAATCCCCGGACAAGACTGGTACCCTTTCACGTCCAAATCTCTCAAACTCCAGGAGAGATTCTCAAAACCAAGGTTCACATGTTTCGAGTTCCTTTCAACGTTTTGGAAATCCCGCTGAAACTTTGGACATTCTCGCGAAGGGTTCCCAATCCCCGACAAGACTGGTACACTTTCACGTCCAAATCTCTCAAACTCCGGGAGAAGATTCTCAAAACCAAGGTTGACATGTTTCGAGTTCCTCTCAACATTTTGGAAATCCCGCTGAAACTTTGGATATTCTCGCGAAGGGTTCCCAATCCCCGACAAGACTGGTACCCTTTCACGTCCAAATCTCTCAAACTCCGGGAGAGATTCTCAAAACCAAGGTTGACATGTTTCGAGTTCCTCTCAACATTTTGGAAATCCCGCTGAAACTTTGGACATTCTCGCGAAGGGTTCCCAATCCCCGACAAGACTGGTACCCTTTCACGTCCAAATCTCTCAAACTCCGGGAGAGATTCTCAAAACCAAGGTTGACATGTTTCGAGTTCCTCCCAACATTTTGGAAATCCCGCTGAAACTTTGGACATTCTCGCGAAGGGTTCCCAATCCCCGACAAGACTGGTACCCTTTCACGTCCAAATCTCTCAAACTCCATGAGAGATTCTCAAAACCAAGGTTGACATGTTTCGAGTTCCTTTCAACGTATTGGAAATCCCGCTGCAACTTTGGACATTCTCGCGAAGGGTTCCCAATCCCCGACAAGACTGGTACCCTTTCACGTCCAAATCTCTCAAACTCCGGGAGAGATTCTCAAAACCAAGGTTGACATGTTTCGAGTTCCTCCCAACATTTTGGAAATCCCGCTGAAACTTTGGACATTCTCGCGAAGGGTTCCCAATCCCCGACAAGACTGGTACCCTTTCACGTCCGAATCTCTCAAACTCCTGGAGAGATTCTCAAAACCAAGGTTGACATGTTTCGAGTTCCTCTCAACATTTTGGAAATCCCGCTGAAACTTTGGACATTGTCGCGAAGGGTTCCCAATCCCCGACAAGACTGGTACCCTTTCACGTCCAAATCTCTCAAACTCCGGGAGAGATTCTCAAAACCAAGGTTGACATGTTTCGAGTTCCTCTCAACATTTTGGAAATCCCGCTGAAACTTTGGACATTCTCGCGAAGGGTTCCCAATCCCCGGACAAGACTGGTACCCTTTCACGTCCAAATCTCTCAAACTCCGGGAGAGATTCTCAAAACCAAGGTTGACATGTTTCGAGTTCCTTTCAACGTTTTGGAAATCCCGCTGAAACTTTGGACATTCTCGCGAAGGGTTCCCAATCCCCGACAAGACTGGTACCCTTTCACGTCCAAATCTCTCAAACTCCGGGAGAGATTCTCAAAACCAAGGTTGACATGTTTCGAGTTCCCCTCAACATTTTGGAAATCCCGCTGAAACTTTGGACATTCTCGCGAAGGGTTCCCAATCCCCGACAAGACTGGTACCCTTTCACGTCCAAATCTCTCAAACTCCGGGAGAGATTCTCAAAACCAAGGTTGACATGTTTCGAGTTCCTCTCAACATTTTGGAAATCACGCTGAAACTTTGGACATTCTTGCGAAGGCTTCCCAATCCCCGACAAGACTGGTACCCTTTCACGTCCAAATCTCTCAAACTCCGGGAGAGATTCTCAAAACCAAGGTTCACATGTTTCGAGTTCCCTTCAAAATTTTGGAAACCCCGCTGAAACTTTGGACATTCTCGCGAAGGGTTCCCAATCCCCGACAAGACTGGTACCCTTTCACGTCCAAATCTCTCAAACTCCATGAGAGATTCTCAAAACCAAGGTTGACATGTTTCGAGTTCCTTTCAACGTATTGGAAATCCAGCTGAAACTTTGGACATTCTGGCGAAGGGTTCCCAATCCCCGACAAGACTGGTACCCTTTCACGTCCAAATCTCTCAAACTCCGGGAGAGATTCTCAAAACCGAGGTTGACATGTTTCGAGTTCCTCTCAACATTTTGGAAATCCCGCTGAAACTTTGGACATTGTCGCGAAGGGTTCCCAATCCCCGACAAGACTGGTACCCTTTCACGTCCAAATCTCTCAAACTCCGGGAGAGATTCTCAAAACCAAGGTTGACATGTTTCGAGCTCCTCTCAACATTTTGGAAATCCCGCTGAAACTTTGGACATTCTCGCGAAGGGTTCCCAATCCCCGACAAGACTGGTACCCTTTCACGTCCAAATCTCTCAAACTCCGGGAGAGATTCTCAAAACCAAGGTTGACATGTTTCGAGTTCCTTTCAACGTTTTGGAAATCCCGCTGAAACTTTGGACATTCTCGTGAAGGGTTCCCAATCCCCGACAAGACTGGTACCCTTTCACGTCCAAATCTCTCAAACTCCGGGAGAGATTCTCAAAACCAAGGTTGACATGTTTCGAGTTCCCCTCAACATTTTGGAAATCCCGCTGAAACTTTGGACATTCTCGCGAAGGGTTCCCAATCCCCTACAAGACTGGTACCCTTTCACGTCCAAATCTCTCAAACTCCGGGAGAGATTCTCAAAACCAAGGTTGACATGTTTCGAGTTCCTCTCAACATTTTGGAAATCCCGCTGAAACTTTGGACATTCTCGCGAAGGGTTCCCAATCCCCGACAAGACTGGTACCCTTTCACGTCCAAATCTCTCAAACTCCGGGAGAGATTCTCAAAACCAAGGTTGACATGTTTCGAGTTCCTTTCAACATTTTGGAAATCCCGCTGAAACTTTGGACATTGTCGCGAAGGGTTCCCAATCCCCGACAAGACTGGTACCCTTTCACGTCCAAATCTCTCAAACTCCGGGAGAGATTCTCAAAACCAAGGTTGACATGTTTCGAGTTCCTCTCAACATTTTGGAAATCCCGCTGAAACTTTGGACATTCTCGCGAAGGGTTCCCAATCCCCGACAAGACTGGTACCCTTTCACGTCCAAATCTCTCAAACTCCAGGAGAGATTCTCAAAACCAAGGTTGACATGTTTCGAGTTCCTTTCAACGTATTGGAAATCCCGCTGAAACTTTGGACATTCTGGCGAAGGGTTCCCAATCCCCGACAAGACTGGTACCCTTTCACGTCCAAATCTCTCAAACTCCGGGAGAGATTCTCAAAACCAAGGTTGACATGTTTCGAGTTCCTCTCAACATTTTGGAAATCCCGCTGAAACTTTGCACATTCTGGCGAAGGGTTCCCAATCCCCGACAAGACTGGTACCCTTTCACGTCCAAATCTCTCAAATTCCGGGAGAGATTCTCAAAACCAAGGTTGACATGTTTCGAGTTCCTCTCAACATTTTGGAAATCCCGCTGAAACTTTGGACATTCTCGCAAAGGGTTCCCAATCCCCGACAAGACTGGTACCCTTTCACGTCCAAATCTCTCAAACTCCGGGAGAGATTCTCAAAACCAAGGTTGACATGTTTCGAGTTCCTTTCAACGTATTGGAAATCCCGCTGAAACTTTGGACATTCTGGCGAAGGGTTCCCAATCCCCGACAAGACTGGTACCCTTTCACGTCCAAATCTCTCAAACTCCGGGAGAGATTCTCAAAACCAAGGTTGACATGTTTCGAGTTCCTCTCAACATTTTGGAAATCCCGCTGAAACTTTGGACATTCTGGCGAAGGGTTCCCAATCCCCGACAAGACTGGTACCCTTTCACGTCCAAATCTCTCAAATTCCGGGAGAGATTCTCAAAACCAAGGTTGACATGTTTCGAGTTCCTCTCAACATTTTGGAAATCCCGCTGAAACTTTGGGCATTCTCGCGAAGGGTTCCCAATCCCCGACAAGACTGGTACCCTTTCACGTCCAAATCTCTCAAACTCCGAGAGAGATTCTCAAAACCAAGGTTGACATGTTTCGAGTTCCTTTCAACGTTTTGGAAATCCCGCTGAAACTTTGGACATTCTCGTGAAGGGTTCCCAATCCCCGACAAGACTGGTACCCTTTCACGTCCAAATCTCTCAAACTCCGGGAGAGATTCTCAAAACCAAGGTTGACATGTTTCGAGTTCCCCTCAACATTTTGGAAATCCCGCTGAAACTTTGGACATTCTCGCGAAGGGTTCCCAATCCCCTACAAGACTGGTACACTTTCACGTCCAAATCTCTCAAACGCCGGGAGAGATTCTCAAAACCAAGGTTGACATGTTTCGAGTTCCTCTCAACATTTTGGAAATCCCGCTGAAACTTTGGACATTCTCGCGAAGGGTTCCCAATCCCCGACAAGACTGGTACCCTTTCACGTCCAAATCTCTCAAACTCCGGGAGAGATTCTCAAAACCAAGGTTGACATGTTTCGAGTTCCTCTCAACATGTTGGAAATCCCGCTGAAACTTTGGACATTCTCGCGAAGGGTTCCCAATCCCCGACAAGACTGGTACCCTTTCACGTCCAAATCTCTCAAACTCCGGGAGAGATTCTCAAAACCAAGGTTGACATGTTTCGAGTTCCTCTCAACATTTTGGAAATCCCGCTGAAACTTTGGGCATTCTCGCGAAGGGTTCCCTATCCCGAACAAGACTGGTACCCTTTCACGTCCAAATCTCTCAAACTCCGGGAGAGATTCTCAAAACCAAGGTTGACATGTTTTGAGTTCCTCTCAACATTTTGGAAATCCCGCTGAAACTTTGGACATTCTCGCGAAGGGTTCCCAATCCCCGACAAGACTGGTACACTTTCACGTCCAAATCTCTCAAACTCCGGGAGAGATTCTCAAAACCAAGGTTGACATGTTTCGAGTTCCTCTCAACATTTTGGAAATCCCGCTGAAACTTTGGACATTCTCGCGAAGGGTTCCCAATCCCCGACAAGACTGGTACCCTTTCACGTCCAGATCTCTCAAACTCCGGGAGAGATTCTCAAAACCAAGGTTGACATGTTTCGAGTTCCTTTCAACATTTTGGAAATCCCGCTGAAACTTTGGACATTCTCGCGAAGGGTTCCCAATCCCCGACAAGACTGGTACCCTTTCACGTCCAAATCTCTCAAACTCCGGGAGAGATTCTCAAAACCAAGGTTGACATGTTTCGAGTTCCTCTCAACATTTTGGAAATCCCGCTGAAACTTTGGACATTCTCGCGAAGGGTTCCCAATCCCCGACAAGACTGGTACCCTTTCACGTCCAAATCTCTCAAACTCCGGGAGAGATTCTCAAAACCAAGGTTGACATGTTTCGAGTTCCTCTCAACATTTTGGAAATCCCGCTGAAACTTTGGACATTCTCGCGAAGGGTTCCCAATCCCCGACAAGACTGGTACCCTTTCACGTCCAAATCTCTCAAACTCCCAGAGAGATTCTCAAAACCAAGGTTGACATGTTTCGAGTTCCTTTCAACGTTTTGGAAATCCAGCTGAAACTTTGGACATTCTCGCGAAGGGTTCCCAATCCCCGACAAGACTGGTACCCTTTCACGTCCAAATCTCTCAAACTCCGGGAGAGATTCTCAAAACCAAGGTTGACATGTTTCGAGTTCCTCTCAACATTTTGGAAATCCCGCTGAAACTTTGGACATTCTCGCGAAGGGTTCCCAATCCCCGACAAGACTGGTACCCTTTCACGTCCAAATCTCTCAAACTCCGGGAGAGATTCTCAAAACCAAGGTTGACATGTTTCGAGTTCCTCTCAACATTTTGGAAATCCCGCTGAAACTTTGGACATTCTCGCGAAGGGTTCCCAATCCCCGACAAGACTGGTACCCTTTCACGTCCAAATCTCTCAAACTCCGGGAGAGATTCTCAAAACCAAGGTTGACATGTTTCGAGTTCCTTTCAACGTTTTGGAAATCACGCTGAAACTTTGGACATTCTCGCGAAGGGTTCCCAATCCCCGACAAGACTGGTACCCTTTCACGTCCAACTCTCTCAAACTCCGGGAGAGATTCTCAAAACCAAGGTTGACATGTTTCGAGTTCCTTTCAACATTTTGGAAATCCCACTGAAACTTTGGACATTCACGCGAAGGGTTCCCAATCCCCGACAAGACTGGTACCCTTTCAAGTCCAGATCTCTCAAACTCCGGGAGAGATTCTCAAAACCAAGGTTGACATGTTTCGAGTTCCTCTCAACATTTTGGAAATCCCGCTGAAACTTTGGACATTGTCGCGAAGGGTTCCCAATCCCCGACAAGACTGGTACCCTTTCACGTCCAAATCTCTCAAACTCCGGGAGAGATTCTCAAAACCAAGGTTGACATGTTTCGAGTTCCTCTCAACATTTTGGAAATCCCGCTGAAACTTTGGACATTCTCGCGAAGGGTTCCCGATCCCCGACACGATTGGTACCCTTTCACGTCCAAATCTCTCAAACTCCGGGAGAGATTCTCAAAACCAAGGTTGACATGTTTCGAGTTCCTTTCAACATTTTGGAAATCCCACTGAAACTTTGGACATTCTCGCGAAGGGTTCCCAATCCCCGACAAGACTGGTACCCTTTCACGTCCAAATCTCTCAAACTCCGGGAGAGATTCTCAAAACCAAGGTTGACATGTTTCGAGTTCCTTTCAACATTTTGGAAATCCCGCTGAAACTTTGGACATTCTCGCGAAGGGTTCCCAATCCCCGACAAGATTGGTACCCTTTCACGTCCAAATCTCTCAAACTCCGGGAGAGATTCTCAAAACCAAGGTTGACATGTTTCGAGTTCCTTTCAACATTTTGGAAATCCCGCTGAAACTTTGGACATTCTCGCGAAGGGTTCCCAATCCCCGACAAGATTGGTACCCTTTCACGTCCAAATCTCTCAAACTCCGGGAGAGATTCTCAAAACCAAGGTTGACATGTTTCGAGTTCCTTTCAACATTTTGGAAATCCCGCTGAAACTTTGGACATTCTCGCGAAGGGTTCCCAATCCCCGACAAGATTGGTACCCTTTCACGTCCAAATCTCTCAAACTCCGGGAGAGATTCTCAAAACCAAGGTTCACATGTTTCGAGTTCCTTTCAACATTTTGGAAATCCCGCTGAAACTTTGGACATTCTCGCGAAGGGTTCCCAATCCCCGACAAGATTGGTACCCTTTCACGTCCAAATCTCTCAAACTCCGGGAGAGATTCTCAAAACCAAGGTTCACATGTTTCGAGTTCCTTTCAACATTTTGGAAATCCCGCTGAAACTTTGGACATTCTCGCGAAGGGTTCCCAATCCCCGACAAGACTGGTACCCTTTCACGTCCAAATCTCTCAAACTCCGGGAGAGATTCTCAAAACCAAGGTTGACATGTTTCGAGTTCCTCTCAACATTTTGGAAATCCCGCTGAAACTTTGGACATTCTCGCGAAGGGTTCCCAATCCCCGACAAGACTGGTACCCTTTCACGTCCAAATCTCTCAAACTCCGGGAGAGATTCTCAAAACCAAGGTTGACATGTTTCGAGTTCCTCTCAACATTTTGGAAATCCCGCTGAAACTTTGGACATTCTGGCGAAGGGTTCCCAATCCCCGACAAGACTGGTACCCTTTCACGTCCAAATCTCTCAAACTCCGGGAGAGATTCTCAAAACCAAGGTTGACATGTTTCGAGTTCCTCTCAACATTTTGGAAATCCCGCTGAAACTTTGGACATTCTCGCGAAGGGTTCCCGATCCCCGACAAGACTGGTACCCTTTCACGTCCAAATCTCTCAAACTCCGGGAGAGATTCTCAAAACCAAGGTTGACATGTTTCGAGTTCCTTTCAACGTTTTGGAAATCCCGCTGAAACTTTGGACATTCTCGCGAAGGGTTCCCAATCCCCGACAAGACTGGTACCCTTTCACGTCCAAATCTCTCAAACTCCGGGAGAGATTCTCAAAACCAAGGTTGACATGTTTCGAGTTCCTTTCAACATTTTGGAAATCCCGCTGAAACTTTGGACATTCTCGCGAAGGGTTCCCAATCCCCGACAAGACTGGTACCCTTTCACGTCCAAATCTCTCAAACTCCGGGAGAGATTCTCAAAACCAAGGTTGACATGTTTCGAGTTCCTTTCAACATTTTGGAAATCCCGCTGAAACTTTGGACATTCTCGCGAAGGGTTCCCAATCCCCGACAAGACTGGTACCTTTTCACGTCCAAATCTCTCAAACTCCGGGAGAGATTCTCAAAACCAAGGTTGACATGTTTCGAGTTCCTCTCAACATTTTGGAAATCCCGCTGAAACTTTGGACATTCTCGCGAAGGGTTCCCAATCCCCGACAAGACTGGTACCCTTTCACATCCAAATCTCTCAAACTCCGGGAGAGATTCTCAAAACCAAGGTTGACATGTTTCGAGTTCCTTTCAACGTTTTGGAAATCACGCTGAAACTTTGGACATTCTCGCAAAGGGTTCCCAATCCCCGACAAGACTGGTACCCTTTCACGTCCAAATCTCTCAAACTCCGGGAGAGATTCTCAAAACCGAGGTTGACATGTTTCGAGTTCCTTTCAACATTTTGGAAATCCCGCTGAAACTTTGGACATTCTCGCGAAGGGTTCCCAATCCCCGACAAGACTGGTACCCTTTCACGTCCAAATCTCTCAAACTCCGGGAGAGATTCTCAAAACCAAGGTTGACATGTTTCGAGTTCCTCTCAACATTTTGGAAATCCCGCTGAAACTTTGGACATTCTCGCGAAGGGTTCCCAATCCCCGACAAGACTGGTACCCTTTCACGTCCAAATCTCTCAAACTCCGGGAGAGATTCTCAAAACCAAGGTTGACATGTTTCGAGTTCCTCTCGACATTTTGGAAATCCCGCTGAAACTTTGGACATTCTGGCGAAGGGTTCCCGATCCCCGACACGATTGGTACCATTTCACGTCCAAATCTCTCAAACTCCGGGAGAGATTCTCAAAACCAAGGTTGACATGTTTCGAGTTCCTTTCAACATTTTGGAAATCCCGCTGAAACTTTGGACATTCTCACGAAGGGTTCCCAATCCCCGACAAGATTGGTACCCTTTCACGTCCAAATCTCTCAAACTCCGGGAGAGATTCTCAAAACCAAGGTTCACATGTTTCGAGTTCCTTTCAACATTTTGGAAATCCCGCTGAAACTTTGGACATTCTCGCGAAGGGTTCCCAATCCCTGACAAGATTGGTACCCTTTCACGTCCAAATCTCTCAAACTCCGGGAGAGATTCTCAAAACCAAGGTTGACATGTTTCGAGTTCCTCTCAACATTTTGGAAATCCCGCTGAAACTTTGGACATTCTCGCGAAGGGTTCCCAATCCCCGACAAGATTGGTACCCTTTCACGTCCAAATCTCTCAAACTCCGGGAGAGATTCTCAAAACCAAGGTTGACATGTTTCGAGTTCCTCTCAACATTTTGGAAATCCCGCTGAAACTTTGGACATTCTCGCGAAGGGTTCCCAATCCCCGACAAGATTGGTACCCTTTCACGTCCAAATCTCTCAAACTCCGGGAGAGATTCTCAAAACCAAGGTTCACATGTTTCGAGTTCCTTTCAACATTTTGGAAATCCCGCTGAAACTTTGGACATTCTCGCGAAGGGTTCCCAATCCCCGACAAGACTGGTACCCTTTCACGTCCAAATCTCTCAAATTCCGGGAGAGATTCTCAAAACCAAGGTTCACATGTTTCGAGTTTTTTTCAACATTTTGGAAATCCCGCTGAAACTTTGGACATTGTCGCGAAGGGTTCCCAATCCCCGACAAGATTGGCACCCTTTCACGTCCAAATCTCTCAAACTCCGGGAGAGATTCTCAAAACCAAGGTTGACATGGTTCGAGTTCCTCTCAACATTTTGGAAATCCCGCTGAAACTTTGGACATTGTCGCGAAGGGTTCCCAATCCCCGACAAGATTGGCACCCTTTCACGTCCAAATCTCTCAAACTCCGGGAGAGATTCTCAAAACCAAGGTTGACATGTTTCGAGTTCCTTTCAACATTTTGGAAATCCCGCTGAAACTTTGGACATTGTCGCGAAGGGTTCCCGATCCCCGACAAGATTGGTACCCTTTCACGTCCAAATCTCTCAAACTCCGGGAGAGATTCTCAAAACCAAGGTTGACATGTTTCGAGTTTCTTTCAACATTTTGGAAATCCCGCTGAAACTTTGGACATTCTCGCGAAGGGTTCCCAATCCCCGACAAGATTGGTACCCTTTCACGTCCAAATCTCTCAAACTCCGGGAGAGATTCTCAAAACCATGGTTGACATGGTTCGAGTTCCTTTCAACATTTTGGAAATCCCGCTGAAACTTTGGACATTCTCGCGAAGGGTTCCCAGTCCCCGACAAGATTGGTACCCTTTCACGTCCAAATCTCTCAAACTCCAGGAGAGATTCTCAAAACCAAGGTTGACATGGTTCGAGTTCCTTTCAACATTTTGGAAATCCCGCTGAAACTTTGGACATTCTCGCGAAGGGTTACCAATCCCCGACAAGATTGGTACCCTTTCACGTCCAAATCTCTCAAACTCCGGGAGAGATTCTCAAAACCAAGGTTAACATGGTTCGAGTTCCTTTCAACATTTGGGAAATCCCGCTGAAACTTTGGACATTCGCGCGAAGGGTTCCCAATCCCCAACAAGACTGGTACCCTTTCACGTCCAAATCTCTCAAACTCCGGGAGAGATTCTCAAAACCAAGGTTGACATGTTTCGAGTTCCTCTCAACATTTTGGAAATCCCGCTGAAACTTTGGACATTCTCGCGAAGGGTTCCCGATCCCCGACATGATTGGTACCCTTTCACGTCCAAATCTCTCAAACTCTGGGAGAGATTCTCAAAACCAAGGTTGACATGTTTCGAGTTCCTTTCAACATTTTGGAAATCTCACTGAAACTTTGGACATTCTCGCGAAGGGTTCCCAATCCCCGACAAGATTGGTACCCTTTCACGTCCAAATCTCTCAAACTCCGGGAGAGATTCTCAAAACCAAGGTTGACATGTTTCGAGTTCCTTTCAACATTTTGGAAATCCCGCTGAAACTTTGGACATTCTGGCGAAGGGTTCCCAATCCCCGACAAGATTGGTACCCTTTCACGTCCAAATCTCTCAAACTCCGGGAGAGATTCTCAAAACCAAGGTTGACATGTTTCGAGTTCCTTTCAACATTTTGGAAATCCCGCTGAAACTTTGGACATTCTTGCGAAGGGTTCCCGATCCCCGACAAGATTGGTACCCTTTCACGTCCAGATCTCTCAAACTCCGGGAGAGATTCTCAAAACCAAGGTTGACATGGTTCGAGTTCCTCTCAACATTTTGGAAATCCCGCTGAAACTTTGGACATTCTCGCGAAGGGTTCCCAATCCCCGACAAGATTGGCACCCTTTCACGTCCAAATCTCTCAAACTCCGGGAGAGATTCTCAAAACCAAGGTTGACATGTTTCGAGTTCCTCTCAACATTTTGGAAATCCCGCTGAAACTTTGGACATTGTCGCGAAGGGTTCCCGATCCCCGACAAGATTGGTACCCTTTCACGTCCAGATCTCTCAAACTCCGGGAGAGATTCTCAAAACCAAGGTTGACATGGTTCGAGTTCCTCTCAACATTTTGGAAATCCCGCTGAAACTTTGGACATTCTCGCGAAGGGTTCCCAATCCCCGACAAGATTGGCACCCTTTCACGTCCAAATCTCTCAAACTCCGGGAGAGATTCTCAAAACCAAGGTTGACATGTTTCGAGTTCCTCTCAACATTTTGGAAATCCCGCTGAAACTTTGGACATTGTCGCGAAGGGTTCCCGATCCCCGACAAGATTGGTACCCTTTCACGTCCAAATCTCTCAAACTCCGGGAGAGATTCTCAAAACCAAGGTTGACATGTTTCGAGTTTCTTTCAACATTTTGGAAATCCCGCTGAAACTTTGGACATTCTCGCGAAGGGTTCCCAATCCCCGACAAGATTGGTACCCTTTCACGTCCAAATCTCTCAAACTCCGGGAGAGATTCTCAAAACCATGGTTGACATGGTTCGAGTTCCTTTCAACATTTTGGAAATCCCGCTGAAACTTTGGACATTGTCGCGAAGGGTTCCCAGTCCCCGACAAGATTGGTACACTTTCACGTCCAAATCTCTCAAACTCCAGGAGAGATTCTCAAAACCAAGGTTGACATGGTTCGAGTTCCTTTCAACATTTTGGAAATCCCGCTGAAACTTTGGACATTCTCGCGAAGGGTTCCCAATCCCCGACAAGACTGGTACCCTTTCACGTCCAAATCTCTCAAACTCCGGGAGAGATTCTCAAAACCAAGGTTAACATGGTTCGAGTTCCTTTCAACATTTGGGAAATCCCGCTGAAACTTTGGACATTCTCGCGAAGGGTTCCCAATCCCCAACAAGACTGGTACCCTTTCACGTCCAAATCTCTCAAACTCCGGGAGAGATTCTCAAAACCAAGGTTGACATGTTTCGAGTTCCTCTCAACATTTTGGAAATCCCGCTGAAACTTTGGACATTCTCGCGAAGGGTTCCCAATCCCAGACATGATTGGTACCCTTTCACGTCCAAATCTCTCAAACTCCGGGAGAGATTCTCAAAACCAAGGTTGACATGTTTCGAGTTCCTTTCAACATTTTGGAAATCTCACTGAAACTTTGGACATTCTCGCGAAGGGTTCCCAATCCCCGACAAGATTGGTACCCTTTCACGTCCAAATCTCTCAAACTCCGGGAGAGATTCTCAAAACCAAGGTTGACATGTTTCGAGTTCCTTTCAACATTTTGGAAATCCCGCTGAAACTTTGGACATTCTCGCGAAGGGTTCCCAATCCCCGACAAGATTGGTACCCTTTCACGTCCAATTCTCTCAAACTCCGGGAGAGATTCTCAAAACCAAGTTTGACATGTTTCGAGTTCCTCTCAACATTTTGGAAATCCCACTGAAACTTTGGACATTCTCGCGAAGGGTTCCCAATCCCCGACAAGACTGGTACCCTTTCACGTCCAAATCTCTCAAACTCCGGGAGAGATTCTCAAAACCAAGGTTGACATGTTTCGAGTTCCTCTCAACATTTTGGAAATCCCGCTGAAACTTTGAACATTCTGGCGAAGGGTTCCCGATCCCCGACACGATTGGTACCCTTTCACGTCCAAATCTCTCAAACTCCGGGAGAGATTCTCAAAACCAAGGTTGACATGTTTCGAGTTCCTTTCAACATTTTGGAAATCCCACTGAAACTTTGGACATTCTCGCGAAGGGTTCCCAATCCCCGACAAGATTGGTACCCTTTCACGTCCAAATCTCTCAAACTCCGGGAGAGATTCTCAAAACCAAGGTTCACATGTTTCGACTTCCTTTCAACATTTTGGAAATCCCGCTGAAACTTTGGACATTCTCGCGAAGGGTTCCCAATCCCCGACAAGATTGGTACCCTTTCACGTCCAAATCTCTCAAACTCCGGGAGAGATTCTCAAAACCAAGGTTGACATGTTTCGAGTTCCTTTCAACATTTTGGAAATCCCGCTGAAACTTTGGACATTCTCGCGAAGGGTTCCCAATCCCCGACAAGATTGGTACCCTTTCACGTCCAAATCTCTCAAACTCCGGGAGAGATTCTCAAAACCAAGGTTGACATGTTTCGAGTTCCTTTCAACATTTTGGAAATCCCGCTGAAACTTTGGACATTCTCGCGAAGGGTTCCCAATCCCCGACAAGATTGGTACCCTTTCACGTCCAAATCTCTCAAACTCCGGGAGAGATTCTCAAAACCAAGGTTCACATGTTTCGAGTTCCTTTCAACATTTTGGAAATCCCGCTGAAACTTTGGACATTCTCGCGAAGGGTTCCCAATCCCCGACAAGATTGGTACCCTTTCACATCCAAATCTCTCAAACTCCGGGAGAGATTCTCAAAACCAAGGTTCACATGTTTCGAGTTCCTTTCAACATTTTGGAAATCCCGCTGAAACTTTGGACATTCTCGCGAAGGGTTCCCAATCCCCGACAAGACTGGTACCCTTTCACGTCCAAATCTCTCAAACTCCGGGAGAGATTCTCAAAACCAAGGTTGACATGTTTCGAGTTCCTTTCAACATTTTGGAAATCCCGCTGAAACTTTGGACATTCTTGCGAAGGGTTCCCGATCCCCGACAAGATTGGTACCCTTTCACGTCCAAATCTCTCAAACTCCGGGAGAGATTCTCAAAACCAAGGTTGACATGGTTCGAGTTCCTTTCTACATTTTGGAAATCCCGCTGAAACTTTGGACATTCTCGCGAAGGGTTCCCAATCCCCGACAAGATTGGCACCCTTTCACGTCCAAATCTCTCAAACTCCGGGAGAGATTCTCAAAACCAAGGTTGACATGTTTCGAGTTCCTTTCAACATTTTGGAAATCCCGCTGAAACTTTGGACATTGTCGCGAAGGGTTCCCAATCCCCGACAAGATTGGCACCCTTTCACGTCCAAATCTCTCAAACTCCGGGAGAGATTCTCAAAACCAAGGTTGACATGTTTCGAGTTCCTCTCAACATTTTGGAAATCCCGCAGAAACTTTGGACATTGTCGCGAAGGGTTCCCGATCCCCGACAAGATTGGTACCCTTTCACGTCCAAATCTCTCAAACTCCGGGAGAGATTCTCAAAACCAAGGTTGACATGTTTCGAGTTTCTTTCAACATTTTGGAAATCCCGCTGAAACTTTGGACATTCTCGCGAAGGGTTCCCAATCCCCGACAAGATTGGTACCCTTTCACGTCCAAATCTCTCAAACTCTGGGAGAGATTCTCAAAACCATGGTTGACATGGTTCGAGTTCCTTTCAACATTTTGGAAATCCCGCTGAAACTTTGGACATTCTCGCGAAGGGTTCCCAGTCCCCGACAAGATTGGTACCCTTTCACGTCCAAATCTCTCAAACTCCGGGAGAGATTCTCAAAACCAAGGTTGACATGGTTCGAGTTCCTTTCAACATTTTGGAAATCCCGCTGAAACTTTGGACATTCTCGCGAAGGGTTCCCAATCCCCAACAAGACTGGTACCCTTTCACGTCCAAATCTCTCAAACTCATGGAGAGATTCTCAAAACCAAGGTTGACATGGTTCGAGTTCCTCTCAACATTTTGGAAATCCCGCTGAAACTTTGGACATTCTCGCGAAGGGTTCCCAATCCCCGACAAGATTGGTACCCTTTCACGTCCAAATCTCTCAAACTCCGGGAGAGATTCTCAAAACCAAGGTTCACATGTTTCGAGTTCCTTTCAACATTTTGGAAATCCCGCTGAAACTTTGGACATTCTCGCGAAGGGTTCCCGATCCCCGACAAGATTGGTACCCTTTCACGTCCAAATCTCTCAAACTCCGGGAGAGATTCTCAAAACCAAGGTTGACATGTTTCGAGTTCCTTTCAACATTTTGGAAATCCCGCTGAAACTTTGGACATTCTCGCGAAGGGTTCCCAATCCCCGACAAGATTGGCACCCTTTCACGTCCAAATCTCTCAAACTCCGGGAGAGATTCTCAAAACCAAGGTTGACATGTTTCGAGTTCCTCTCAACATTTTGGAAATCCCGCTGAAACTTTGGACATTGTCGCGAAGGGTTCCCGATCCCCGACAAGATTGGTACCCTTTCACGTCCAAATCTCTCAAACTCCGGGAGAGATTCTCAAAACCAAGGTTGACATGTTCCGAGTTCCTCTCAACATTTTGGAAATCCCGCTGAAACTTTGGACATTCTCGCGAAGGGTTCCCAATCCCCGACAAGACTGGTACCCTTTCACGTCCAAATCTCTCAAACTCCGGGAGAGATTCTCAAAACCATGGTTGACATGTTTCGAGTTCCTTTCAACATTTTGGAAATCCCGCTGAAACTTTGGACATTGTCGCGAAGGGTTCCCAGTCCCCGACAAGATTGGTACCCTTTCACGTCCAAATCTCTCAAACTCCGGGAGAGATTCTCAAAACCAAGGTTGACATGTTTCGAGTTCCTTTCAAAATATTGGAAATCCCGCTGAAACTTTGGACATTCTTGCGAAGGGTTCCCAATCCCCGACAAGACTGGTACCCTTTCACGTCCAAATCTCTCAAACTCCGGGAGAGATTCTCAAAACCAAGGTTGACATGTTTCGAGTTCCTCTCAACATTTTGGAAATCCCGCTGAAACTTTGGACATTCTGGCGAAGGGTTCCCAATCCCCGACAAGACTGGAACCCTTTCACGTCCAAATCTCTCAAATTCCGGGAGAGATTCTCAAAACCAAGGTTGACATGTTTCGAGTTCCTCTCAACATTTTGGAAATCCCGCTGAAACTTTGGACATTCTCGCGAAGGGTTCCCAATCCCCGACAAGACTGGTACCCTTTCACGTCCAAATCTCTCAAACTCCGGGAGAGATTCTCAAAACCAAGGTTGACATGTTTCGAGTTCCTCTCAACATTTTGGAAATCCCGCTGAAACTTTGGGCATTCTCGCGAAGGGTTCCCAATCCCCAACAAGACTGGTACCCTTTCACGTCCAAATCTCTCAAACTCCGGGAGAGATTCTCAAAACCAAGGTTGACATGTTTTGAGTTCCTCTCAACATTTTGGAAATCCCGCTGAAACTTTGGACATTCTCGCGAAGGGTTCCCAATCCCCGACAAGATTGGTACCCTTTCACGTCCAAATCTCTCAAACTCCGGGAGAGATTCTCAAAACCAAGGTTGACATGGTTCGAGTTCCTCTCAACATTTTGGAAATCCCGCTGAAACTTTGGACATTGTCGCGAAGGGTTCCCAATCCCCGACAAGATTGGCACCCTTTCACGTCCAAATCTCTCAAACTCCGGGAGAGATTCTCAAAACCAAGGTTGACATGTTTCGAGTTCCTCTCAACATTTTGGAAATCCCGCTGAAACTTTGGACATTGTCGCGAAGGGTTCCCGATCCCCGACAAGATTGGTACCCTTTCACGTCCAAATCTCTCAAACTCCGGGAGAGATTCTCAAAACCAAGGTTGACATGTTTCGAGTTCCTCTCAACATTTTGGAAATCCCGCTGAAACTTTGGACATTCTCGCGAAGGGTTCCCAATCCCCGACAAGATTGGTACCCTTTCACGTCCAAATCTCTCAAACTCCGGGAGAGATTCTCAAAACCATGGTTGACATGGTTCGAGTTCCTTTCAACATTTTGGAAATCCCGCTGAAACTTTGGACATTGTCGCGAAGGGTTCCCAGTCCCCGACAAGATTGGTACCCTTTCACGTCCAAATCTCTCAAAGTCCGGGAGAGATTCTCAAAACCAAGGTTGACATATTTCGAGTTCCCTTCAAAATTTTGGAAATCCCGCTGAAACTTTGGACATTCTCGCGAAGGGTTCCCAATCCCCGACAAGACTGGTACCCTTTCACGTCCAAATCTCTCAAACTCCAGGAGAGATTCTCAAAACCAAGGTTGACATGTTTTGAGTTCCTTTCAACGTATTGGAAATCCCGCTGAAACTTTGGACATTCTGGCGAAGGGTTCCCAATCCCCGACAAGACTGGTACCCTTTCACGTCCAAATCTCTCAAACTCCGGGAGAGATTCTCAAAACCAAGGTTGACATGTTTCGAGTTCCTCTCAACATTTTGGAAATCCCGCTGAAACTTTGGACATTCTCGCGAAGGGTTCCCAATCCCCGACAAGACTGGTACCCTTTCACGTCCAAATCTCTCAAACTCCGGGAGAGATTCTCAAAACCAAGGTTGACATGTTTCGAGTTCCTCTCAACATTTTGGAAATCCCGCTGAAACTTTGGACATTCTCGCGAAGGGTTCCCAATCCCCGACAAGACTGGTACCCTTTCACGTCCAAATCTCTCAAACTCCGGGAGAGATTCTCAAAACCAAGGTTGACATGTTTCGAGTTCCTTTCAACATTTTGGAAATCCCGCTGAAACTTTGGGCATTCTCGCGAAGGGTTCCCAATCCCCGACAAGACTGGTACCCTTTCACGTCCAAATCTCTCAAACTCCGGGAGAGATTCTCAAAACCAAGGTTGACATGTTTCGAGTTCCTTTCAACATTTTGGAAATCCCGCTGAAACTTTGGACATTCTCGCGAAGGGTTCCCAATCCCCGACAAGACTGGTACCCTTTCACGTCCAAATCTCTCAAACTCCGGGAGAGATTCTCAAAACCAAGGTTGACATGTTTCGAGTTCCTTTCAACATTTTGGAAATCCCGCTGAAACTTTGGACATTCTCGCGAAGGGTTCCCGATCCCCGACAAGACTGGTACCCTTTCACGTCCAAATCTCTCAAACTCCGGGAGAGATTCTCAAAACCAAGGTTGACATGTTTCGAGTTCCTTTCAACGTTTTGGAAATCACGCTGAAACTTTGGACATTCTCGCGAAGGGTTCCCAATCCCCGACAAGACTGGTACCCTTTCACGTCCAAATCTCTCAAACTCCGGGAGAGATTCTCAAAACCAAGGTTGACATGTTTCGAGTTCCTTTCAACATTTTGGAAATCCCGCTGAAACTTTGGACATTCTCGCGAAGGGTTCCCAATCCCCGACAAGACTGGTACCCTTTCACGTCCAAATCTCTCAAACTCCGGGAGAGATTCTCAAAACCAAGGTTGACATGTTTCGAGTTCCTTTCAACATTTTGGAAATCCCGCTGAAACTTTGGACATTCTCGCGAAGGGTTCCCAATCCCCGACAAGACTGGTACCTTTTCACGTCCAAATCTCTCAAACTCCGGGAGAGATTCTCAAAACCAAGGTTGACATGTTTCGAGTTCCTCTCAACATTTTGGAAATCCCGCTGAAACTTTGGACATTCTCGCGAAGGGTTCCCAATCCCCGACAAGACTGGTACCCTTTCACGTCCAAATCTCTCAAACTCCAGGAGAGATTCTCAAAACCAAGGTTGACATGTTTCGAGTTCCTTTCAACGTTTTGGAAATCCCGCTGAAACTTTGGACATTCTCGCGAAGGGTTCCCAATCCCCGACAAGACTGGTACCCTTTCACGTCCAAATCTCTCAAACTCCGGGAGAGATTCTCAAAACCGAGGTTGACATGTTTCGAGTTCCTTTCAACATTTTGGAAATCCCGCTGAAACTTTGGACATTCTCGCGAAGGGTTCCCAATCCCCGACAAGACTGGTACCCTTTCACGTCCAAATCTCTCAAACTCCGGGAGAGATTCTCAAAACCGAGGTTGACATGTTTCGAGTTCCTTTCAACATTTTGGAAATCCCGCTGAAACTTTGGACATTCTCGCGAAGGGTTCCCAATCCCCGACAAGACTGGTACCCTTTCACGTCCAAATCTCTCAGACTCCGGGAGAGATTCTCAAAACCAAGGTTGACATGTTTCGAGTTCCTCTCAACATTTTGGAAATCCCGCTGAAACTTTGGACATTCTCGCGAAGGGTTCCCAATCCCCGACAAGACTGGTACCCTTTCACGTCCAAATCTCTCAAACTCCGGGAGAGATTCTCAAAACCAAGGTTGACATGTTTCGAGTTCCTCTCAACATTTTGGAAATCCCGCTGAAACTTTAAACATTCTGGCGAAGGGTTCCCGATCCCCGACACGATTGGTACCCTTTCACGTCCAAATCTCTCAAACTCCGGGAGAGATTCTCAAAACCAAGGTTGACATGTTTCGAGTTCCTTTCAACATTTTGGAAATCCCACTGAAACTTTGGACATTCTCGCGAAGGGTTCCCAATCCCCGACAAGATTGGTACCCTTTCACGTCCAAATCTCTCAAACTCCGGGAGAGATTCTCAAAACCAAGGTTCACATGTTTCGAGTTCCTTTCAACATTTTGGAAATCCCGCTGAAACTTTGGACATTCTCGCGAAGGGTTCCCAATCCCCGACAAGATTGGTACCCTTTCACGTCCAAATCTCTCAAACTCCGGGAGAGATTCTCAAAACCAAGGTTGACATGTTTCGAGTTCCTTTCAACATTTTGGAAATCCCGCTGAAACTTTGGACATTCTCGCGAAGGGTTCCCAATCCCCGACAAGATTGGTACCCTTTCACGTCCAAATCTCTCAAACTCCGGGAGAGATTCTCAAAACCAAGGTTGACATGTTTCGAGTTCCTTTCAACATTTTGGAAATCCCGTTGAAACTTTGGACATTCTCGCGAAGGGTTCCCAATCCCCGACAAGATTGGTACACTTTCACGTCCAAATCTCTCAAACTCCGGGAGAGATTCTCAAAACCAAGGTTGACATGTTTCGAGTTCCTTTCAACCTTTTGGAAATCCCGCTGAAACTTTGGACATTCTCGCGAAGGGTTCCCAATCCCCGACAAGACTGGTACCCTTTCACGTCCAAATCTCTCAAACTCCGGGAGAGATTCTCAAAACCAAGGTTGACATGTTTCGAGTTCCTTTCAACATTTTGGAAATCCCGCTGAAACTTTGGACATTCTTGCGAAGGGTTCCCGATCCCCGACAAGACTGGCACCCTTTCACGTCCAAATCTCTCAAACTCCGGGAGAGATTCTCAAAACCAAGGTTGACATGTTTCGAGTTCCTTTCAACATTTTGGAAATCCCGCTGAAACTTTGGACATTCTCGCGAAGGGTTCCCAATCCCCGACAAGATTGGCACCCTTTCACGTCCAAATCTCTCAAACTCCGGGAGAGATTCTCAAAACCAAGGTTGACATGTTTCGAGTTCCTCTCAACATTTTGGAAATCCCGCTGAAACTTTGGACATTGTCGCGAAGGGTTCCCGATCCCCGACAAGATTGGTACCCTTTCACGTCCAAATCTCTCAAACTCCGGGAGAGATTCTCAAAACCAAGGTTGACATGGTTCGAGTTTCTTTCAACATTTTGGAAATCCCGCTGAAACTTTGGACATTCTCGCGAAGGGTTCCCAATCCCCGACAAGATTGGTACCCTTTCACGTCCAAATCTCTCAAACTCCGGGAGAGATTTTCAAAACCATGGTTGACATGGTTCGAGTTCCTTTCAACATTTTGGAAATCCCGCTGAAACTTTGGACATTGTCGCGAAGGGTTCCCAGTCCCCGACAAGATTGGTACCCTTTCATGTCCAAATCTCTCAAACTCCGGGAGAGATTCTCAAAACCAAGGTTGACATGTTTCGAGTTCCTTTCAACATTTTGGAAATCCCGCTGAAACTTTGGACATTCTCGCGAAGGGTTCCCAATCCCCGACAAGATTGGTACCCTTTCACGTCCAAATCTCTCAAACTCCGGGAGAGATTCTCAAAACCAAGGTTCACATGTTTCGAGTTCCTTTCAACATTTGGGAAATCCCGCTGAAACTTTGGACATTCTCGCGAAGGGTTCCCAATCCCCAACAAGATTGGTACCCTTTCACGTCCAAATCTCTCAAACTCCGGGAGAGATTCTCAAAACCAAGGTTGACATGTTTCGAGTTCCTCTCAACATTTTGGAAATCCCGCTGAAACTTTGGACATTCTCGCGAAGGGTTCCCGATCCCCGACACGATTGGTACCCTTTCACGTCCAAATCTCTCAAACTCTGGGAGAGATTCTCAAAACCAAGGTTGACATGTTTCGAGTTCCTTTCAACATTTTGGAAATCCCGCTGAAACTTTGGACATTCTCGCGAAGGGTTCCCAATCCCCGACAAGATTGGTACCCTCTCACGTCCAAATCTCTCAAACTCCGGGAGAGATTCTCAAAACCAAGGTTAACATGTTTCGAGTTCCTTTCAACATTTTGGAAATCCCGCTGAAACTTTGGACATTCTCGCGAAGGGTTCCCAATCCCCGACAAGATTGGTACCCTTTCACGTCCAACTCTCTCAAACTCCGGGAGAGATTCTCAAAACCAAGGTTCACATGTTTCGAGTTCCTTTCAACATTTTGGAAATCCCACTGAAACTTTGGACATTCTCGCGAAGGGTTCCCAATCCCCGACAAGATTGGTACCCTTTCACATCCAAATCTCTCAAACTCCGGGAGAGATTCTCAAAACCAAGGTTAACATGGTTCGAGTTCCTTTCAACATTTGGGAAATCCCGCTGAAACTTTGGACATTCTCGCGAAGGGTTCCCAATCCCCAACAAGACTGGTACCCTTTCACGTCCAAATCTCTCAAACTCCGGGAGAGATTCTCAAAACCAAGGTTGACATGTTTCGAGTTCCTTTCAACATTTTGGAAATCCCGCTGAAACTTTGGAGATTCTCGCGAAGGGTTCCCGATCCCCGACACGATTGGTACCCTTTCACGTCCAAATCTCTCAAACTCTGGGAGAGATTCTCAAAACCAAGGTTGACATGTTTCGAGTTCCTTTCAACATTTTGGAAATCCCGCTGAAACTTTGGACATTCTCGCGAAGGGTTCCCGATCCCCGACAAGACTGGTACCCTTTCACGTCCAAATCTCTCAAACTCCGGGAGAGATTCTCAAAACCAAGGTTGACATGTTTCGAGTTCCTTTCAACGTTTTGGAAATCACGCTGAAACTTTGGACATTCTCGCGAAGGGTTCCCAATCCCCGACAAGACTGGTACCCTTTCACGTCCAAATCTCTCAAACTCCGGGAGAGATTCTCAAAACCAAGGTTGACATGTTTCGAGTTCCTTTCAACATTTTGGAAATCCCGCTGAAACTTTGGACATTCTCGCGAAGGGTTCCCAATCCCCGACAAGACTGGTACCCTTTCACGTCCAAATCTCTCAAACTCCGGGAGAGATTCTCAAAACCAAGGTTGACATGTTTCGAGTTCCTTTCAACATTTTGGAAATCCCGCTGAAACTTTGGACATTCTCGCGAAGGGTTCCCAATCCCCGACAAGACTGGTACCTTTTCACGTCCAAATCTCTCAAACTCCGGGAGAGATTCTCAAAACCAAGGTTGACATGTTTCGAGTTCCTCTCAACATTTTGGAAATCCCGCTGAAACTTTGGACATTCTCGCGAAGGGTTCCCAATCCCCGACAAGACTGGTACCCTTTCACGTCCAAATCTCTCAAACTCCAGGAGAGATTCTCAAAACCAAGGTTGACATGTTTCGAGTTCCTTTCAACGTTTTGGAAATCCCGCTGAAACTTTGGACATTCTCGCGAAGGGTTCCCAATCCCCGACAAGACTGGTACCCTTTCACGTCCAAATCTCTCAAACTCCGGGAGAGATTCTCAAAACCGAGGTTGACATGTTTCGAGTTCCTTTCAACATTTTGGAAATCCCGCTGAAACTTTGGACATTCTCGCGAAGGGTTCCCAATCCCCGACAAGACTGGTACCCTTTCACGTCCAAATCTCTCAAACTCCGGGAGAGATTCTCAAAACCGAGGTTGACATGTTTCGAGTTCCTTTCAACATTTTGGAAATCCCGCTGAAACTTTGGACATTCTCGCGAAGGGTTCCCAATCCCCGACAAGACTGGTACCCTTTCACGTCCAAATCTCTCAGACTCCGGGAGAGATTCTCAAAACCAAGGTTGACATGTTTCGAGTTCCTCTCAACATTTTGGAAATCCCGCTGAAACTTTGGACATTCTGGCGAAGGGTTCCCAATCCCCGACAAGACTGGTACCCTTTCACGTCCAAATCTCTCAAACTCCGGGAGAGATTCTCAAAACCAAGGTTGACATGTTTCGAGTTCCTCTCAACATTTTGGAAATCCCGCTGAAACTTTAAACATTCTGGCGAAGGGTTCCCGATCCCCGACACGATTGGTACCCTTTCACGTCCAAATCTCTCAAACTCCGGGAGAGATTCTCAAAACCAAGGTTGACATGTTTCGAGTTCCTTTCAACATTTTGGAAATCCCACTGAAACTTTGGACATTCTCGCGAAGGGTTCCCAATCCCCGACAAGATTGGTACCCTTTCACGTCCAAATCTCTCAAACTCCGGGAGAGATTCTCAAAACCAAGGTTCACATGTTTCGAGTTCCTTTCAACATTTTGGAAATCCCGCTGAAACTTTGGACATTCTCGCGAAGGGTTCCCAATCCCCGACAAGATTGGTACCCTTTCACGTCCAAATCTCTCAAACTCCGGGAGAGATTCTCAAAACCAAGGTTGACATGTTTCGAGTTCCTTTCAACATTTTGGAAATCCCGCTGAAACTTTGGACATTCTCGCGAAGGGTTCCCAATCCCCGACAAGATTGGTACCCTTTCACGTCCAAATCTCTCAAACTCCGGGAGAGATTCTCAAAACCAAGGTTGACATGTTTCGAGTTCCTTTCAACATTTTGGAAATCCCGTTGAAACTTTGGACATTCTCGCGAAGGGTTCCCAATCCCCGACAAGATTGGTACACTTTCACGTCCAAATCTCTCAAACTCCGGGAGAGATTCTCAAAACCAAGGTTGACATGTTTCGAGTTCCTTTCAACCTTTTGGAAATCCCGCTGAAACTTTGGACATTCTCGCGAAGGGTTCCCAATCCCCGACAAGACTGGTACCCTTTCACGTCCAAATCTCTCAAACTCCGGGAGAGATTCTCAAAACCAAGGTTGACATGTTTCGAGTTCCTTTCAACATTTTGGAAATCCCGCTGAAACTTTGGACATTCTTGCGAAGGGTTCCCGATCCCCGACAAGATTGGCACCCTTTCACGTCCAAATCTCTCAAACTCCGGGAGAGATTCTCAAAACCAAGGTTGACATGTTTCGAGTTCCTTTCAACATTTGGGAAATCCCGCTGAAACTTTGGACATTCTCGCGAAGGGTTCCCAATCCCCAACAAGACTGGTACCCTTTCACGTCCAAATCTCTCAAACTCCGGGAGAGATTCTCAAAACCAAGGTTGACATGTTTCGAGTTCCTTTCAACATTTTGGAAATCCCGCTGAAACTTTGGAGATTCTCGCGAAGGGTTCCCGATCCCCGACACGATTGGTACCCTTTCACGTCCAAATCTCTCAAACTCTGGGAGAGATTCTCAAAACCAAGGTTGACATGTTTCGAGTTCCTTTCAACATTTTGGAAATCCCGCTGAAACTTTGGACATTCTGGCGAAGGGTTCCCAATCCCCGACAAGACTGGTACCCTTTCACGTCCAAATCTCTCAAACTCCGGGAGAGATTCTCAAAACCAAGGTTGACATGTTTCGAGTTCCTTTCAACATTTTGGAAATCCCGCTGAAACTTTGGACATTCTCGCAAAGAGTTCCCAATCCCCGACAAGACTGGTACCCTTTCACGTCTAAATCTCTCAAACTCCGGGAGAGATTCTCAAAACCAAGGTTGACATGTTTCGAGTTCCTTTCAACATTTTGGAAATCCCGCTGAAACTTTGGACATTCTCGCGAAGGGTTCCCAATCCCCGACAAGACTGGTACCCTTTCACGTCCAAATCTCTCAACCTCCGGGAGAGATTCTCAAAACCAAGGTTGACATGTTTCGAGTTCCTTTCAACATTTTGGAAATCCCGCTGAAACTTTGGACATTCTCACGAAGGGTTCCCAATCCCCGACAAGACTGGTACCCTTTCACGTCCAAATCTCTCAAACTCCGGGAGAGATTCTCAAAACCAAGGTTGACATGTTTCGAGTTCCTTTCAACATTTTGGAAATCCCGCTGAAACTTTGGACATTCTCACGAAGGGTTCCCAATCCCCGACAAGACTGGTACCCTTTCACGTCCAAATCTCTCAAACTCCGGGAGAGATTCTCAAAACCAAGGTTGACATGTTTCGAGTTCCTTTCAACATTTTGGAAATCCCGCTGAAACTTTGGACATTCTCGCGAAGGGTTCCCAATCCCCGACAAGACTGGTACCCTTTCACGTCCAGATCTCTCAAACTCCGGGAGAGATTCTCAAAACCAAGGTTGACATGTTTCGAGTTCCTTTCAACATTTTGGAAATCCCGCTGAAACTTTGGACATTCTCACGAAGGGTTCCCAATCCCCGACAAGACTGGTACCCTTTCACGTCCAAATCTCCCAAACTCCTGGAGAGATTCTCAAAACCAAGGTTGACATGTTTCGAGTTCCTTTCAACATTTTGGAAATCCCGCTGAAACTTTGGACATTCTCGCGAAGGGTTCCCAATCCCCGACAAGACTGGTACCCTTTCACGTCCAGATCTCTCAAACTCCGGGAGAGATTCTCAAAACCAAGGTTGACATGTTTCGAGTTCCTTTCAACATTTTGGAAATCCCGCTGAAACTTTGGACATTCTCGCGAAGGGTTCCCAGTCCCCGACAAGACTGGTACCCTTTCACGTCCAAATCTCTCAAACTCCGGGAGAGATTCTCAAAACCAAGGTTGACATGTTTCGAGTTCCTCTCAACATTTTGGAAATCCCGCTGAAACTTTGGACATTCTCGCAAAGAGTTCCCAATCCCCGACAAGACTGGTACCCTTTCACGTCTAAATCTCTCAAACTCCGGGAGAGATTCTCAAAACCAAGGTTGACATGTTTCGAGTTCCTTTCAACATTTTGGAAATCCCGCTGAAACTTTGGACATTCTCGCGAAGGGTTCCCAATCCCCGACAAGACTGGTACCCTTTCACGTCCAAATCTCTCAACCTCCGGGAGAGATTCTCAAAACCAAGGTTGACATGTTTCGAGTTCCTTTCAACATTTTGGAAATCCCGCTGAAACTTTGGACATTCTCACGAAGGGTTCCCAATCCCCGACAAGACTGGTACCCTTTCACGTCCAAATCTCTCAAACTCCGGGAGAGATTCTCAAAACCAAGGTTGACATGTTTCGAGTTCCTTTCAACATTTTGGAAATCCCGCTGAAACTTTGGACATTCTCACGAAGGGTTCCCAATCCCCGACAAGACTGGTACCCTTTCACGTCCAAATCTCTCAAACTCCGGGAGAGATTCTCAAAACCAAGGTTGACATGTTTCGAGTTCCTTTCAACATTTTGGAAATCCCGCTGAAACTTTGGACATTCTCGCGAAGGGTTCCCAATCCCCGACAAGACTGGTACCCTTTCACGTCCAGATCTCTCAAACTCCGGGAGAGATTCTCAAAACCAAGGTTGACATGTTTCGAGTTCCTTTCAACATTTTGGAAATCCCGCTGAAACTTTGGACATTCTCACGAAGGGTTCCCAATCCCCGACAAGACTGGTACCCTTTCACGTCCAAATCTCCCAAACTCCTGGAGAGATTCTCAAAACCAAGGTTGACATGTTTCGAGTTCCTTTCAACATTTTGGAAATCCCGCTGAAACTTTGGACATTCTCGCGAAGGGTTCCCAATCCCCGACAAGACTGGTACCCTTTCACGTCCAGATCTCTCAAACTCCGGGAGAGATTCTCAAAACCAAGGTTGACATGTTTCGAGTTCCTTTCAACATTTTGGAAATCCCGCTGAAACTTTGGACATTCTCGCGAAGGGTTCCCAGTCCCCGACAAGACTGGTACCCTTTCACGTCCAAATCTCTCAAACTCCGGGAGAGATTCTCAAAACCAAGGTTGACATGTTTCGAGTTCCTCTCAACATTTTGGAAATCCCGCTGAAACTTTGGACATTCTCGCGAACGCTTCCCAATCCCCGACAAGACTGGTACCCTTTCACGTCCAAATCTCTCAAACTCCGGGAGAGATTCTCAAAACCAAGGTTGACATGTTTCAAGTTCCTTTCAACATTTTGGAAATCCCGCTGAAACTTTGGACATTCCGGCGAAGGGTTCCCAATCCCCGACAAGACTGGTACCCTTTCACGTCCAAATCTCTCAAACTCCGGGAGAGATTCTCAAAACCAAGGTTGACATGTTTCGAGTTCCTTTCAACATTTTGGAAATCCCGCTGAAACTTTGGACATTCTCGTGAAGGGTTCCCTATCCCGAACAAGACTGGTACCCTTTCACGTCCAAATCTCTCAAACTCCGGGAGAGATTCTCAAAACCAAGGTTGACATGTTTCGAGTTCCTTTCAACATTTTGGAAATCCTGCTGAAACTTTGGACATTCTGGCGAAGGGTTCCCAATCCCCGACAAGACTGGTACCCTTTCACGTCTAAATCTCTCAAACTCCGGGAGAGATTCTCAAAACCAAGGTTGACATGTTTCGAGTTCCTTTCAACATTTTGGAAATCCCGCTGAAACTTTGGACATTCTCGCGAAGGGTTCCCAGTCCCCGACAAGACTGGTACCCTTTCACGTCCAAATCTCTCAAACTCCGGGAGAGATTCTCAAAACCAAGGTTGACATGTTTCGAGTTCCTTTCAACATTTTGGAAATCCCGCTGAAACTTTGGACATTCTCGCAAAGGGTTCCCAATCCCCGACAAGACTGGTACCCTTTCACGTCCAAATCTCTCAAACTCCGGGAGAGATTCTCAAAACCAAGGTTGACATGTTTCGAGTTCCTTTCAACATTTTGGAAATCCCGCTGAAACTTTGGACATTCTCGCGAAGGGTTCCCAATCCCCGACAAGACTGGTACCCTTTCACGTCCAAATCTCTCAAACTCCGGGAGAGATTCTCAAAACCAAGGTTGACATGTTTCGAGTTCCTTTCAACATTTTGGAAATCCCGCTGAAACTTTGGACATTCTCGCGAAGGGTTCCCGATCCCGAACAAGACTGGTACCCTTTCACGTCCAAATCTCTCAAACTCCGGGAGAGATTCTCAAAACCAAGGTTGACATGTTTCGAGTTCCTTTCAACATTTTGGAAATCCCGCTGAAACATTGGACATTCTCACGAAGGGTTTCCAATCCGCGAAAAGATTGGTACCCTTTCATGTCCAAATCTCTCAAACTCCGGGAGAGATTCTCAAAACCAAGGTTGACATGTTTCGAGTTCCTTTCAACATTTTGGAAATCCCGCTGAAACTTTGGACATTCTCGCGAAGGGTTCCCAATCCCCGACAAGACTGGTACCCTTTCACGTCCAAATCTCTCAAACTCCGGGAGAGATTCTCAAAACCAAGGTTGAGATGTTTCGAGTTCCTTTCAACATTTTGGAAATCCCGCTGAAACTTTGGACATTCTCGCGAAGGGTTCCCAATCCCCGACAAGACTGGTACCCTTTCACGTCTAAATCTCTCAAACTCCGGGAGAGATTCTCAAAACCAAGGTTGACATGTTTCGAGTTCCTTTCAACATTTTGGAAATCCCGCTGAAACTTTGGACATTCTGGCGAAGGGTTCCCAATCCCCGACAAGACTGGTACCCTTTCACGTCCAAATCTCTCAAACTCCGGGAGAGATTCTCAAAACCAAGGTTGACATGTTTCGAGTTCCTTTCAACATTTTGGAAATCCCGCTGAAACTTTGGACATTCTCGCGAAGGGTTCCCAATCCCCGACAAGACTGGTACCCTTTCACGTCCAAATCTCTCAAACTCCGGGAGAGATTCTCAAAACCAAGGTTGACATGTTTCGAGTTCCTCTCAACATTTTGGAAATCCCGCTGAAACATAGGACATTCTCGCGAAGGGTTCCCAATCCCCGACAAGACTGGTACCCTTTCACGTCCAAATCTCTCAAACTCCGGGAGAGATTCTCAAAACCAAGGTTGACATGTTTCGAGTTCCTTTCAACATTTTGGAAATCCCGCTGAAACATTGGACATTCTCGCGAAGGGTTCCCAATCCCCGACAAGACTGGTACCGTTTCACGTCCAAATCTCTCAAACTCCGGGAGAGATTCTCAAAACCAAGGTTGACATGTTTCGAGTTCCTTTCAACATTTTGGAAATCCCGCTGAAACTTTGGACATTCTCGCGAAGGGTTCCCAATCCCCGACAAGACTGGTACCCTTTCACGTCCAGATCTCTCAAACTCCGGGAGAGATTCTCAAAACCAAGGTTGACATGTTTCGAGTTCCTTTCAACATTTTGGAAATCCCGCTGAAACTTTGGACATTCTCGCGAAGGGTTCCCAGTCCCCGACAAGACTGGTACCCTTTCACGTCCAAATCTCTCAAACTCCGGGAGAGATTCTCAAAACCAAGGTTGACATGTTTCGAGTTCCTCTCAACATTTTGGAAATCCCGCTGAAACTTTGGACATTCTCGCGAACGCTTCCCAATCCCCGACAAGACTGGTACCCTTTCACGTCCAAATCTCTCAAACTCCGGGAGAGATTCTCAAAACCAAGGTTGACATGTTTCAAGTTCCTTTCAACATTTTGGAAATCCCGCTGAAACTTTGGACATTCCGGCGAAGGGTTCCCAATCCCCGACAAGACTGGTACCCTTTCACGTCCAAATCTCTCAAACTCCGGGAGAGATTCTCAAAACCAAGGTTGACATGTTTCGAGTTCCTTTCAACATTTTGGAAATCCCGCTGAAACTTTGGACATTCTCGTGAAGGGTTCCCTATCCCGAACAAGACTGGTACCCTTTCACGTCCAAATCTCTCAAACTCCGGGAGAGATTCTCAAAACCAAGGTTGACATGTTTCGAGTTCCTTTCAACATTTTGGAAATCCTGCTGAAACTTTGGACATTCTGGCGAAGGGTTCCCAATCCCCGACAAGACTGGTACCCTTTCACGTCTAAATCTCTCAAACTCCGGGAGAGATTCTCAAAACCAAGGTTGACATGTTTCGAGTTCCTTTCAACATTTTGGAAATCCCGCTGAAACTTTGGACATTCTCGCGAAGGGTTCCCAGTCCCCGACAAGACTGGTACCCTTTCACGTCCAAATCTCTCAAACTCCGGGAGAGATTCTCAAAACCAAGGTTGACATGTTTCGAGTTCCTTTCAACATTTTGGAAATCCCGCTGAAACTTTGGACATTCTCGCGAAGGGTTCCCAATCCCCGACAAGACTGGTACCCTTTCACGTCCAAATCTCTCAAACTCCGGGAGAGATTCTCAAAACCAAGGTTGACATGTTTCGAGTTCCTTTCAACATTTTGGAAATCCCGCTGAAACTTTGGACATTCTCGCGAAGGGTTCCCAATCCCCGACAAGACTGGTACCCTTTCACGTCCAAATCTCTCAAACTCCGGGAGAGATTCTCAAAACCAAGGTTGACATGTTTCGAGTTCCTTTCAACATTTTGGAAATCCCGCTGAAACTTTGGACATTCTCGCGAAGGGTTCCCGATCCCGAACAAGACTGGTACCCTTTCACGTCCAAATCTCTCAAACTCCGGGAGAGATTCTCAAAACCAAGGTTGACATGTTTCGAGTTCCTTTCAACATTTTGGAAATCCCGCTGAAACATTGGACATTCTCACGAAGGGTTTCCAATCCGCGAAAAGATTGGTACCCTTTCATGTCCAAATCTCTCAAACTCCGGGAGAGATTCTCAAAACCAAGGTTGACATGTTTCGAGTTCCTTTCAACATTTGGGAAATCCCGCTGAAACTTTGGACATTCTCGCGAAGGGTTCCCAATCCCCGACAAGACTGGTACCCTTTCACGTCCAAATCTCTCAAACTCCGGGAGAGATTCTCAAAACCAAGGTTGAGATGTTTCGAGTTCCTTTCAACATTTTGGAAATCCCGCTGAAACTTTGGACATTCTCGCGAAGGGTTCCCAATCCCCGACAAGACTGGTACCCTTTCACGTCTAAATCTCTCAAACTCCGGGAGAGATTCTCAAAACCAAGGTTGACATGTTTCGAGTTCCTTTCAACATTTTGGAAATCCCGCTGAAACTTTGGACATTCTGGCGAAGGGTTCCCAATCCCCGACAAGACTGGTACCCTTTCACGTCCAAATCTCTCAAACTCCGGGAGAGATTCTCAAAACCAAGGTTGACATGTTTCGAGTTCCTTTCAACATTTTGGAAATCCCGCTGAAACTTTGGACATTCTCGCGAAGGGTTCCCAATCCCCGACAAGACTGGTACCCTTTCACGTCCAAATCTCTCAAACTCCGGGAGAGATTCTCAAAACCAAGGTTGACATGTTTCGAGTTCCTCTCAACATTTTGGAAATCCCGCTGAAACTTTGGACATTCTCGCGAAGGGTTCCCAATCCCCGACAAGACTGGTACCCTTTCACGTCCAAATCTCTCAAACTCCGGGAGAGATTCTCAAAACCAAGGTTGACATGTTTCGAGTTCCTTTCAACATTTTGGAAATCCCGCTGAAACTTTGGACATTCTCGCGAAGGGTTCCCAGTCCCCGACAAGACTGGTACCCTTTCACGTCCAAATCTCTCAAACTCCGGGAGAGATTCTCAAAACCAAGGTTGACATGTTTCGAGTTCCTTTCAACATTTTGGAAATCCCGCTGAAACATAGGACATTCTCGCGAAGGGTTCCCAATCCCCGACAAGACTGGTACCCTTTCACGTCCAAATCTCTCAAACTCCGGGAGAGATTCTCAAAACCAAGGTTGACATGTTTCGAGTTCCTTTCAACATTTTGGAAATCCCGCTGAAACATTGGACATTCTCGCGAAGGGTTCCCAATCCCCGACAAGACTGGTACCGTTTCACGTCCAAATCTCTCAAACTCCGGGAGAGATTCTCAAAACCAAGGTTGACATGTTTCGAGTTCCTTTCAACATTTTGGAAATCCCGCTGAAACTTTGGACATTCTCGCGAAGGGTTCCCAGTCCCCGACAAGACTGGTACCCTTTCACGTCCAAATCTCTCAAACTCCGGGAGAGATTCTCAAAACCAAGGTTGACATGTTTCGAGTTCCTTTCAACATTTTGGAAATCCCGCTGAAACATTGGACATTCTCGCGAAGGGTTCCCAATCCCCGACAAGACTGGTACCCTTTCACGTCCAAATCTCTCAAACTCCGGGAGAGATTCTCAAAACCAAGGTTGACATGTTTCGAGTTCCTTTCAACATTTTGGAAATCCCGCTGAAACATTGGACATTCTCGCGAAGGGTTCCCAATCCCCGACAAGACTGGTACCCTTTCACGTCCAAATCTCTCAAACTCCGGGAGAGATTCTCAAAACCAAGGTTGACATGTTTCGAGTTCCTTTCAAAATTTTGGAAATCCCGCTGAAACTTTGGACATTCTCGCGAAGGGTTCCCAATCCCCGACAAGACTGGTACCCTTTCACGTCCAAATCTCTCAAACTCCGGGAGAGATTCTCAAAACCAAGGTTGACATGTTTCGAGTTCCTTTCAACATTTTGGAAATCCCGCTGAAACTTTGGACATTCTCGCGAAGGGTTCCCAATCCCCGACAAGACTGGTACCCTTTCACGTCCAGATCTCTCAAACTCCGGGAGAGATTCTCAAAACCAAGGTTGACATGTTTCGAGTTCCTTTCAACATTTTGGAAATCCCGCTGAAACTTTGGACATTCTCGCGAAGGGTTCCCAATCCCCGACAAGACTGGTACCCTTTCACGTCCAAATCTCTCAAACTCCGGGAGAGATTCTCAAAACCAAGCTTGACATGTTTCGAGTTCCTTTCAACATTTTGGAAATCCCGCTGAAACTTTGGACATTCTCGCGAAGGGTTCCCAATCCCCGACAAGACTGGTACCCTTTCACGTCCAAATCTCTCAAACTCCGGGAGAGATTCTCAAAACCAAGGTTGACATGTTTCGAGTTCCTTTCAACATTTTGGAAATCCCGCTGAAACTTTGGACATTCTCGCGAAGGGTTCCCAATCCCCGACAAGACTGGTACCCTTTCACGTCCAAATCTCTCAAACTCTGGGAGAGATTCTCAAAACCAAGGTTGACATGTTTCGAGTTCCTTTCAACATTTTGGAAATCCCGCTGAAACTTTGGACATTCTCGCGAAGGGTTCCCAATCCCCGACAAGACTGGTACCCTTTCACGTCCAAATCTCTCAAACTCCGGGAGAGATTCTCAAAACCAAGGTTGACATGTTTCGAGTTCCTTTCAAAATTTTGGAAATCCCGCTGAAACTTTGGACATTCTCGCGAAGGGTTCCCAGTCCCCGACAAGACTGGTACCCTTTCACGTCCAAATCTCTCAAACTCCGGGAGAGATTCTCAAAAGCAAGGTTGACATGTTTCGAGTTCCTTTCAACATTTTGGAAATCCCGCTGAAACATTGGACATTCTCGCGAAGGGTTCCCAATCCCCGACAAGACTGGTACCCTTTCACGTCCAAATCTCTCAAACTCCGGGAGAGATTCTCAAAACCAAGGTTGACATGTTTCGAGTTCCTTTCAACATTTTGGAAATCCCGCTGAAACATTGGACATTCTCGCGAAGGGTTCCCAATCCCCGACAAGATTGGTACCCTTTCACGTCCAAATCTCTCAAACTCCGGGAGAGATTCTCAAAACCAAGGTTGACATGTTTCGAGTTCCTTTCAAAATTTTGGAAATCCCGCTGAAACTTTGGACATTCTCGCGAAGGGTTCCCAATCCCCGACAAGACTGGTACCCTTTCACGTCCAAATCTCTCAAACTCCGGGAGAGATTCTCAAAACCAAGGTTGACATGTTTCGAGTTCCTTTCAACATTTTGGAAATCCCGCTGAAACTTTGGACATTCTCGCGAAGGGTTCCCAATCCCCGACAAGACTGGTACCCTTTCACGTCCAGATCTCTCAAACTCCGGGAGAGATTCTCAAAACCAAGGTTGACATGTTTCGAGTTCCTTTCAACATTTTGGAAATCCCGCTGAAACTTTGGACATTCTCGCGAAGGGTTCCCAATCCCCGACAAGACTGGTACCCTTTCACGTCCAAATCTCTCAAACTCCGGGAGAGATTCTCAAAACCAAGCTTGACATGTTTCGAGTTCCTTTCAACATTTTGGAAATCCCGCTGAAACTTTGGACATTCTCGCGAAGGGTTCCCAATCCCCGACAAGACTGGTACCCTTTCACGTCCAAATCTCTCAAACTCCGGGAGAGATTCTCAAAACCAAGGTTGACATGTTTCGAGTTCCTTTCAAAATTTTGGAAATCCCGCTGAAACTTTGGACATTCTCGCGAAGGGTTCCCAATCCCCGACAAGACTGGTACCCTTTCACGTCCAAATCTCTCAAACTCCGGGAGAGATTCTCAAAACCAAGCTTGACATGTTTCGAGTTCCTTTCAACATTTTGGAAATCCCGCTGAAACTTTGGACATTCTCGCGAAGGGTTCCCGATCCCCGACAAGATTGGTACCCTTTCACGTCCAAATCTCTCAAACTCCGGGAGAGATTCTCAAAACCAAGGTTGACATGTTTCGAGTTCCTTTCAACATTTTGGAAATCCCGCTGAAACATTGGACATTCTCACGAAGGGTTCCCAATCCGCGAAAAGATTGGTACCCTTTCATATCCAAATCTCTCAAACTCCGGGAGAGATTCTCAAAACCAAGGTTAACATGGTTCGAGTTCCTTTCAACATTTTGGAAATCCCGCTGAAACTTTGGACATTCTCGCGAAGGGTTCCCAATCCCCGACAAGACTGGTACCCTTTCACGTCCAAATCTCTCAAACTCCGGGAGAGATTCTCAAAACCAAGGTTGACATGTTTCAAGTTCCTTTCAACATTTTGGAAATCCCGCTGAAACTTTGGACATTCTCGCGAAGGGTTCCCAATCCCCGACAAGACTGGTACCCTTTCACGTCCAGATCTCTCAAACTCCGGGAGAGATTCTCAAAACCAAGGTTGACATGTTTCGAGTTCCTTTCAACATTTTGGAAATCCCGCTGAAACTTTGGACATTCTGGCGAAGGGTTCCCAATCCCCGACAAGACTGGTACCCTTTCACGTCCAAATCTCTCAAACTCCGGGAGAGATTCTCAAAACCAAGGTTGACATGTTTCGAGTTCCTTTCAAAATTTTGGAAATCCCGCTGAAACTTTGGACATTCTCACGAAGGGTTCCCAATCCCCGACAAGACTGGTACCCTTTCACGTCCAAATCTCTCAAACTCCGGGAGAGATTCTCAAAACCAAGGTTGACATGTTTCGAGTTCCTTTCAACATTTTGGAAATCCCGCTGAAACTTTGGACATTCTCGCGAAGGGTTCCCGATCCCGAACAAGACGGGTACCCTTTCACGTCCAAATCTCTCAAACTCCGGGAGAGATTATCAAAACCAAGGCTGACGTGTTTCGAGTTCCTTTCAACATTTTGGAAATCCCGCTGAAACATTGGACATTCTCACGAAGGGTTCCCAATCCGCGAAAAGATTGGTACCCTTTCACGTCCAAATATCTCAAACTCCGGGAGAGATTCTCAAAACCAAGGTTGACATGTTTCGAGTTCCTTTCAACATTTTGGAAATCCCGCTGAAACATTGGACATTCTCGCGAAGGTTTCCCAATCCCCGACAAGACTGGTACCCTTTCACGTCCAAATCTCTCAAACTCCGGGAGAGATTCTCAAAACCAAGGTTGACATGTTTCGAGTTCCTTTCAACATTTTGGAAATCCCGCTGAAACTTTGGACATTCTCGCGAAGGGTTCCCAATCCCCGACAAGACTGGTACCCTTTCACGTCCAAATCTCTCAAACTCCGGGAGAGATTCTCAAAACCAAGGTTGACATGTTTCGAGTTCCTTTCAACATTTTGGAAATCCCGCTGAAACTTTGGACATTGTCGCGAAGGGTTCCCAATCCCCGACAAGACTGGTACCCTTTCACGTCCAAATCTCTCAAACTCCGGGAGAGATTCTCAAAACCAAGGTTGACATGTTTCGAGTTCCTTTCAACATTTTGGAAATCCCGCTGAAACTTTGGACATTCTCGTGAAGGGTTCCCTATCCCGAACAAGACTGGTACCCTTTCACGTCCAAATCTCTCAAACTCCGGGAGAGATTCTCAAAACCAAGGTTGACATGTTTCGAGTTCCTTTCAACATTTTGGAAATCCTGCTGAAACTTTGGACATTCTGGCGAAGGGTTCCCAATCCCCGACAAGACTGGTACCCTTTCACGTCCAAATCTCTCAAACTCCGGGAGAGATTCTCAAAACCAAGGTTGACATGTTTCGAGTTCCTTTCAACATTTTGTAAATCCCGCTGAAACTTTGGACATTCTCGCGAAGGGTTCCCGATCCCGAACAAGACTGGTACCCTTTCACGTCCAAATCTCTCAAACTCCGGGAGAGATTCTCAAAACCAAGGTTGACATGTTTCGAGTTCCTTTCAACATTTTGGAAATCCCGCTGAAACATTGGACATTCTCACGAAGGGTTCCCAATCCGCGAAAAGATTGGTACCCTTTCATGTCCAAATATCTCAAACTCCGGGAGAGATTCTCAAAACCAAGGTTGACATGTTTCGAGTTCCTTTCAACATTTTGGAAATCCCGCTGAAACTGGACATTCTCGCGAAGGGTTCCCAATCCCCGACAAGACTGGTACCCTTTCACGTCCAAATCTCTCAAACTCCGGGAGAGATTCTCAAAACCAAGGTTGACATGTTTCGAGTTCCTTTCAACATTTTGGAAATCCCGCTGAAACTTTGGACATTCTCGCGAAGGGTTCCCGATCCCGAACAAGACTGGTACCCTTTCACGTCCAAATCTCTCAAACTCCGGGAGAGATTCTCAAAACCAAGGTTGACATGTTTCGAGTTCCTTTCAACATTTTGGAAATCCCGCTGAAACTTTGGACATTCTCGCGAAGGGTTCCCAATCCCCGACAAGACTGGTACCCTTTCACGTCCAAATCTCTCAAACTCCGGGAGAGATTCTCAAAACCAAGGTTGACATGTTTCGAGTTCCTTTCAACATTTTGGAAATCCCGCTGAAACTTTGGACATTCTCGCGAAGGGTTCCCAATCCCCGACAAGACTGGTACCCTTTCACGTCCAAATCTCTCAAACTCCGGGAGAGATTCTCAAAACCAAGGTTGACATGTTTCGAGTTCCTTTCAACATTTTGGAAATCCCGCTGAAACTTTGGACATTCTCGCGAAGGGTGCCCGATCCCGAACAAGACTGGTACCCTTTCACGTCCAAATCTCTCAAACTCCGGGAGAGATTCTCAAAACCAAGGTTGACATGTTTCGAGTTCCTTTCAACATTTTGGAAATCCCGCTGAAACTTTGGACATTCTCACGAAGGGTTCCCAATCCCCGACAAGACTGGTACCCTTTCACGTCCAAATATCTCAAACTCCGGGAGAGATTCTCAAAACCAAGGTTGACATGTTTCGAGTTCCTTTCAACATTTTGGAAATCCCGCTGAAACTTTGGACATTCTCGCGAAGGGTTCCCAATCCCCGACAAGACTGGTACCCTTTCACGTCCAAATCTCTCAAACTCCGGGAGAGATTCTCAAAACCAAGGTTGACATGTTTCGAGTTCCTTTCAACATTTTGGAAATCCCGCTGAAACTTTGGACATTCTCGCGAAGGGTTCCCAATCCCCGACAAGACTGGTACCCTTTCACGTCCAAATCTCTCAAACTCCGGGAGAGATTCTCAAAACCAAGGTTGACATGTTTCGAGTTCCTTTCAACATTTTGGAAATCCCGCTGAAACTTTGGACATTCTCGCGAAGGGTTCCCGATCCCGAACAAGACTGGTACCCTTTCACGTCCAAATCTCTCAAACTCCGGGAGAGATTCTCAAAACCAAGGTTGACATGTTTCGAGTTCCTTTCAACATTTTGGAAATCCCGCTGAAACATTGGACATTCTCACGAAGGGTTTCCAATCCGCGAAAAGATTGGTACCCTTTCATGTCCAAATCTCTCAAACTCCGGGAGAGATTCTCAAAACCAAGGTTGACATGTTTCGAGTTCCTTTCAACATTTTGGAAATCCCGCTGAAACTTTGGACATTCTCGCGAAGGGTTCCCAATCCCCGACAAGACTGGTACCCTTTCACGTCCAAATCTCTCAAACTCCGGGAGAGATTCTCAAAACCAAGGTTGACATGTTTCGAGTTCCTTTCAACATTTTGGAAATCCCGCTGAAACTTTGGACATTCTCGCGAAGGGTTCCCAATCCCCGACAAGACTGGTACCCTTTCACGTCTAAATCTCTCAAACTCCGGGAGAGATTCTCAAAACCAAGGTTGACATGTTTCGAGTTCCTTTCAACATTTTGGAAATCCCGCTGAAACTTTGGACATTCTGGCGAAGGGTTCCCAATCCCCGACAAGACTGGTACCCTTTCACGTCCAAATCTCTCAAACTCCGGGAGAGATTCTCAAAACCAAGGTTGACATGTTTCGAGTTCCTTTCAACATTTTGGAAATCCCGCTGAAACTTTGGACATTCTCGCGAAGGGTTCCCAATCCCCGACAAGACTGGTACCCTTTCACGTCCAAATCTCTCAAACTCCGGGAGAGATTCTCAAAACCAAGGTTGACATGTTTCGAGTTCCTCTCAACATTTTGGAAATCCCGCTGAAACTTTGGACATTCTCGCGAAGGGTTCCCAATCCCCGACAAGACTGGTACCCTTTCACGTCCAAATCTCTCAAACTCCGGGAGAGATTCTCAAAACCAAGGTTGACATGTTTCGAGTTCCTTTCAACATTTTGGAAATCCCGCTGAAACTTTGGACATTCTCGCGAAGGGTTCCCAGTCCCCGACAAGACTGGTACCCTTTCACGTCCAAATCTCTCAAACTCCGGGAGAGATTCTCAAAACCAAGGTTGACATGTTTCGAGTTCCTTTCAACATTTTGGAAATCCCGCTGAAACATAGGACATTCTCGCGAAGGGTTCCCAATCCCCGACAAGACTGGTACCCTTTCACGTCCAAATCTCTCAAACTCCGGGAGAGATTCTCAAAACCAAGGTTGACATGTTTCGAGTTCCTTTCAACATTTTGGAAATCCCGCTGAAACATTGGACATTCTCGCGAAGGGTTCCCAATCCCCGACAAGACTGGTACCGTTTCACGTCCAAATCTCTCAAACTCCGGGAGAGATTCTCAAAACCAAGGTTGACATGTTTCGAGTTCCTTTCAACATTTTGGAAATCCCGCTGAAACTTTGGACATTCTCGCGAAGGGTTCCCAGTCCCCGACAAGACTGGTACCCTTTCACGTCCAAATCTCTCAAACTCCGGGAGAGATTCTCAAAACCAAGGTTGACATGTTTCGAGTTCCTTTCAACATTTTGGAAATCCCGCTGAAACATTGGACATTCTCGCGAAGGGTTCCCAATCCCCGACAAGACTGGTACCCTTTCACGTCCAAATCTCTCAACCTCCGGGAGAGATTCTCAAAACCAAGGTTGACATGTTTCGAGTTCCTTTCAACATTTTGGAAATCCCGCTGAAACTTTGGACATTCTCGCGAAGGGTTCCCAATCCCCGACAAGACTGGTACCCTTTCACGTCCAAATCTCTCAAACTCCGGGAGAGATTCTCAAAACCAAGGTTGACATGTTTCGAGTTCCTCTCAACATTTTGGAAATCCCGCTGAAACTTTGGACATTCTCGCGAAGGGTTCCCAATCCCCGACAAGACTGGTACCCTTTCACGTCCAAATCTCTCAAACTCCGGGAGAGATTCTCAAAACCAAGGTTGACATGTTTCGAGTTCCTTTCAACATTTTGGAAATCCCGCTGAAACTTTGGACATTCTCGCGAAGGGTTCCCAGTCCCCGACAAGACTGGTACCCTTTCACGTCCAAATCTCTCAAACTCCGGGAGAGATTCTCAAAACCAAGGTTGACATGTTTCGAGTTCCTTTCAACATTTTGGAAATCCCGCTGAAACATAGGACATTCTCGCGAAGGGTTCCCAATCCCCGACAAGACTGGTACCCTTTCACGTCCAAATCTCTCAAACTCCGGGAGAGATTCTCAAAACCAAGGTTGACATGTTTCGAGTTCCTTTCAACATTTTGGAAATCCCGCTGAAACATTGGACATTCTCGCGAAGGGTTCCCAATCCCCGACAAGACTGGTACCGTTTCACGTCCAAATCTCTCAAACTCCGGGAGAGATTCTCAAAACCAAGGTTGACATGTTTCGAGTTCCTTTCAACATTTTGGAAATCCCGCTGAAACTTTGGACATTCTCGCGAAGGGTTCCCAGTCCCCGACAAGACTGGTACCCTTTCACGTCCAAATCTCTCAAACTCCGGGAGAGATTCTCAAAACCAAGGTTGACATGTTTCGAGTTCCTTTCAACATTTTGGAAATCCCGCTGAAACATTGGACATTCTCGCGAAGGGTTCCCAATCCCCGACAAGACTGGTACCCTTTCACGTCCAAATCTCTCAAACTCCGGGAGAGATTCTCAAAACCAAGGTTGACATGTTTCGAGTTCCTTTCAACATTTTGGAAATCCCGCTGAAACATTGGACATTCTCGCGAAGGGTTCCCAATCCCCGACAAGACTGGTACCCTTTCACGTCCAAATCTCTCAAACTCCGGGAGAGATTCTCAAAACCAAGGTTGACATGTTTCGAGTTCCTTTCAAAATTTTGGAAATCCCGCTGAAACTTTGGACATTCTCGCGAAGGGTTCCCAATCCCCGACAAGACTGGTACCCTTTCACGTCCAAATCTCTCAAACTCCGGGAGAGATTCTCAAAACCAAGGTTGACATGTTTCGAGTTCCTTTCAACATTTTGGAAATCCCGCTGAAACTTTGGACATTCTCGCGAAGGGTTCCCAATCCCCGACAAGACTGGTACCCTTTCACGTCCAGATCTCTCAAACTCCGGGAGAGATTCTCAAAACCAAGGTTGACATGTTTCGAGTTCCTTTCAACATTTTGGAAATCCCGCTGAAACTTTGGACATTCTCGCGAAGGGTTCCCAATCCCCGACAAGACTGGTACCCTTTCACGTCCAAATCTCTCAAACTCCGGGAGAGATTCTCAAAACCAAGCTTGACATGTTTCGAGTTCCTTTCAACATTTTGGAAATCCCGCTGAAACTTTGGACATTCTCGCGAAGGGTTCCCAATCCCCGACAAGACTGGTACCCTTTCACGTCCAAATCTCTCAAACTCCGGGAGAGATTCTCAAAACCAAGGTTGACATGTTTCGAGTTCCTTTCAACATTTTGGAAATCCCGCTGAAACTTTGGACATTCTCGCGAAGGGTTCCCAATCCCCGACAAGACTGGTACCCTTTCACGTCCAAATCTCTCAAACTCTGGGAGAGATTCTCAAAACCAAGGTTGACATGTTTCGAGTTCCTTTCAACATTTTGGAAATCCCGCTGAAACTTTGGACATTCTCGCGAAGGGTTCCCAATCCCCGACAAGACTGGTACCCTTTCACGTCCAAATCTCTCAAACTCCGGGAGAGATTCTCAAAACCAAGGTTGACATGTTTCGAGTTCCTTTCAAAATTTTGGAAATCCCGCTGAAACATTGGACATTCTCGCGAAGGGTTCCCAATCCCCGACAAGACTGGTACCCTTTCACGTCCAAATCTCTCAAACTCCGGGAGAGATTCTCAAAACCAAGGTTGACATGTTTCGAGTTCCTTTCAACATTTTGGAAATCCCGCTGAAACATTGGACATTCTCGCGAAGGGTTCCCAATCCCCGACAAGATTGGTACCCTTTCACGTCCAAATCTCTCAAACTCCGGGAGAGATTCTCAAAACCAAGGTTGACATGTTTCGAGTTCCTTTCAAAATTTTGGAAATCCCGCTGAAACTTTGGACATTCTCGCGAAGGGTTCCCAATCCCCGACAAGACTGGTACCCTTTCACGTCCAAATCTCTCAAACTCCGGGAGAGATTCTCAAAACCAAGGTTGACATGTTTCGAGTTCCTTTCAACATTTTGGAAATCCCGCTGAAACTTTGGACATTCTCGCGAAGGGTTCCCAATCCCCGACAAGACTGGTACCCTTTCACGTCCAGATCTCTCAAACTCCGGGAGAGATTCTCAAAACCAAGGTTGACATGTTTCGAGTTCCTTTCAACATTTTGGAAATCCCGCTGAAACTTTGGACATTCTCGCGAAGGGTTCCCAATCCCCGACAAGACTGGTACCCTTTCACGTCCAAATCTCTCAAACTCCGGGAGAGATTCTCAAAACCAAGCTTGACATGTTTCGAGTTCCTTTCAACATTTTGGAAATCCCGCTGAAACTTTGGACATTCTCGCGAAGGGTTCCCAATCCCCGACAAGACTGGTACCCTTTCACGTCCAAATCTCTCAAACTCCGGGAGAGATTCTCAAAACCAAGGTTGACATGTTTCGAGTTCCTTTCAAAATTTTGGAAATCCCGCTGAAACTTTGGACATTCTCACGAAGGGTTCCCAATCCCCGACAAGACTGGTACCCTTTCACGTCCAAATCTCTCAAACTCCGGGAGAGATTCTCAAAACCAAGGTTGACATGTTTCGAGTTCCTTTCAACATTTTGGAAATCCCGCTGAAACTTTGGACATTCTCGCGAAGGGTTCCCAATCCCCGACAAGACTGGTACCCTTTCAAGTCCAGATCTCTCAAACTCCGGGAGAGATTCTCAAAACCAAGGTTGACATGTTTCGAGTTCCTCTCAACATTTTGGAAATCCCGCTGAAACTTTGGACATTCTCGCGAAGGGTTCCCAATCCCCGAACAAGACTGGTACCCTTTCACGTCCAGATCTCTTAAACTCCGGGAGAGATTCTCAAAACCAAGGTTGACATGTTTCGAGTTCCTTTCAACATTTTGGAAATCCCGCTGAAACTTTGGACATTCTCGCGAAGGGTTCCCAATCCCCGACAAGACTGGTACCCTTTCACGTCCAAATCTCTCAAACTCCGGGAGAGATTCTCAAAACCAAGGTTGACATGTTTCGAGTTCCTTTCAACATTTTGGAAATCCCGCTGAAACTTTGGACATTCTCACGAAGGGTTCCCAATCCCCGACAAGACTGGTACCCTTTCACGTCCAAATCTCCCAAACTCCTGGAGAGATTCTCAAAACCAAGGTTGACATGTTTCGAGTTCCTTTCAACATTTTGGAAATCCCGCTGAAACTTTGGACATTCTCGCGAAGGGTTCCCAATCCCCGACAAGACTGGTACCCTTTCACGTCCAGATCTCTCAAACTCCGGGAGAGATTCTCAAAACCAAGGTTGACATGTTTCGAGTTCCTTTCAACATTTTGGAAATCCTGCTGAAACTTTGGACATTCTCGCGAAGGGTTCCCAGTCCCCGACAAGACTGGTACCCTTTCACGTCCAAATCTCTCAAACTCCGGGAGAGATTCTCAAAACCAAGGTTGACATGTTTCGAGTTCCTTTCAACATTTTGGAAATCCCGCTGAAACTTTGGACATTCTCACGAAGGGTTCCCAATCCCCGACAAGACTGGTACCCTTTCACGTCCAAATCTCTCAAACTCCGGGAGAGATTCTCAAAACCAAGGTTGACACGTTTCGAGTTCCTTTCAACATTTTGGAAATCCCGCTGAAACTTTGGACATTCTCGTGAAGGGTTCCCAATCCCCGACAAGACTGGTACCCTTTCACGTCCAGATCTCTCAAACTCCGGGAGAGATTCTCAAAACCAAGGTTGACATGTTTCGAGTTCCTTTCAACATTTTGGAAATCCCGCTGAAACTTTGGACATTCTCGCGAAGGGTTCCCAATCCCCGACAAGACTGGTATCCTTTCACGTCCAAATCTCTCAAACTCCGGGAGAGATTCTCAAAACCAAGGTTGACATGTTTCGAGTTCCTTTCAACATTTTGGAAATCCCGCTGAAACTTTGGACATTCTCGCGAAGGGTTCCCAGTCCCCGACAAGACTGGTACCCTTTCACGTCCAAATCTCTCAAACTCCGGGAGAGATTCTCAAAACCAAGGTTGACATGTTTCGAGTTCCTTTCAACATTTTGGAAATCCCGCTGAAACATTGGACATTCTCGCGAAGGGTTCCCAATCCCCGACAAGACTGGTACCCTTTCACGTCCAAATCTCTCAACCTCCGGGAGAGATTCTCAAAACCAAGGTTGACATGTTTCGAGTTCCTTTCAACATTTTGGAAATCCCGCTGAAACATTGGACATTCTCGCGAAGGGTTCCCAATCCCCGACAAGACTGGTACCCTTTCACGTCCAAATCTCTCAAACTCCGGGAGAGATTCTCAAAACCAAGGTTGACATGTTTCGAGTTCCTTTCAAAATTTTGGAAATCCCGCTGAAACTTTGGACATTCTCACGAAGGGTTCCCAATCCCCGACAAGACTGGTACCCTTTCACGTCCAAATCTCTCAACCTCCGGGAGAGATTCTCAAAACCAAGGTTGACATGTTTCGAGTTCCTTTCAACATTTTGGAAATCCCGCTGAAACTTTGGACATTCTCACGAAGGGTTCCCAATCCCCGACAAGACTGGTACCCTTTCACGTCCAAATCTCTCAAACTCCGGGAGAGATTCTCAAAACCAAGGTTGACATGTTTCGAGTTCCTTTCAACATTTTGGAAATCCCGCTGAAACTTTGGACATTCTCGCGAAGGGTTCCCAATCCCCGACAAGACTGGTACCCTTTCACGTCCAGATCTCTCAAACTCCGGGAGAGATTCTCAAAACCAAGGTTGACATGTTTCGAGTTCCTTTCAACATTTTGGAAATCCCACTGAAACTTTGGACATTCTCGCGAAGGGTTCCCAATCCCCGACAAGACTGGTACCCTTTCACGTCCAAATCTCTCAAACTCCGGGAGAGATTCTCAAAACCAAGGTTGACATGTTTCGAGTTCCTTTCAACATTTTGGAAATCCCGCTGAAACTTCGGACATTCTCGCGAAGGGTTCCCAATCCCCGACAAGACTGGTACCCTTTCAAGTCCAGATCTCTCAAACTCCGGGAGAGATTCTCAAAACCAAGGTTGACATGTTTCGAGTTCCTCTCAACATTTTGGAAATCCCGCTGAAACTTTGGACATTCTCGCGAAGGGTTCCCAATCCCCGAACAAGACTGGTACCCTTTCACGTCCAGATCTCTTAAACTCCGGGAGAGATTCTCAAAACCAAGGTTGACATGTTTCGAGTTCCTTTCAACATTTTGGAAATCCCGCTGAAACACTGGACATTCTCGCGAAGGGTTCCCAATCCCCGACAAGACTGGTACACTTTCACGTCCAAATCTCTCAAACTCCGGGAGAGATTCTCAAAACCAAGGTTGACATGTTTCGAGTTCCTTTCAACATTTTGGAAATCCCGCTGAAACTTTGGACATTCTCACGAAGGGTTCCCAATCCCCGACAAGACTGGTACCCTTTCACGTCCAAATCTCTCAAACTCCGGGAGAGATTCTCAAAACCAAGGTTGACATGTTTCGAGTTCCTTTCAACATTTTGGAAATCCCGCTGAAACTTTGGACATTCTCGCGAAGGGTTCCCAATCCCCGACAAGACTGGTACCCTTTCAAGTCCAGATCTCTCAAACTCCGGGAGAGATTCTCAAAACCAAGGTTGACATGTTTCGAGTTCCTCTCAACATTTTGGAAATCCCGCTGAAACTTTGGACATTCTCGCGAAGGGTTCCCAATCCCCGAACAAGACTGGTACCCTTTCACGTCCAGATGTCTCAAACTCCGGGAGAGATTCTCAAAACCAAGGTTGACATGTTTCGAGTTCCTTTCAACATTTTGGAAATCCCGCTGAAACTTTGGACATTCTCGCGAAGGGTTCCCAATCCCCGACAAGACTGGTACCCTTTCACGTCCAAATCTCTCAAACTCCGGGAGAGATTCTCAAAACCAAGGTTGACATGTTTCGAGTTCCTTTCAACATTTTGGAAATCCCGCTGAAACATTGGACATTCTCGCGAAGGGTTCCCAATCCCCGACAAGACTGGTACCCTTTCACGTCCAAATCTCTCAACCTCCGGGAGAGATTCTCAAAACCAAGGTTGACATGTTTCGAGTTCCTTTCAACATTTTGGAAATCCCGCTGAAACATTGGACATTCTCGCGAAGGGTTCCCAATCCCCGACAAGACTGGTACCCTTTCACGTCCAAATCTCTCAAACTCCGGGAGAGATTCTCAAAACCAAGGTTGACATGTTTCGAGTTCCTTTCAAAATTTTGGAAATCCCGCTGAAACTTTGGACATTCTCACGAAGGGTTCCCAATCCCCGACAAGACTGGTACCCTTTCACGTCCAAATCTCTCAACCTCCGGGAGAGATTCTCAAAACCAAGGTTGACATGTTTCGAGTTCCTTTCAACATTTTGGAAATCCCGCTGAAACTTTGGACATTCTCACGAAGGGTTCCCAATCCCCGACAAGACTGGTACCCTTTCACGTCCAAATCTCTCAAACTCCGGGAGAGATTCTCAAAACCAAGGTTGACATGTTTCGAGTTCCTTTCAACATTTTGGAAATCCCGCTGAAACTTTGGACATTCTCGCGAAGGGTTCCCAATCCCCGACAAGACTGGTACCCTTTCACGTCCAGATCTCTCAAACTCCGGGAGAGATTCTCAAAACCAAGGTTGACATGTTTCGAGTTCCTTTCAACATTTTGGAAATCCCACTGAAACTTTGGACATTCTCGCGAAGGGTTCCCAATCCCCGACAAGACTGGTACCCTTTCACGTCCAAATCTCTCAAACTCCGGGAGAGATTCTCAAAACCAAGGTTGACATGTTTCGAGTTCCTTTCAACATTTTGGAAATCCCGCTGAAACTTCGGACATTCTCGCGAAGGGTTCCCAATCCCCGACAAGACTGGTACCCTTTCAAGTCCAGATCTCTCAAACTCCGGGAGAGATTCTCAAAACCAAGGTTGACATGTTTCGAGTTCCTCTCAACATTTTGGAAATCCCGCTGAAACTTTGGACATTCTCGCGAAGGGTTCCCAATCCCCGAACAAGACTGGTACCCTTTCACGTCCAGATCTCTTAAACTCCGGGAGAGATTCTCAAAACCAAGGTTGACATGTTTCGAGTTCCTTTCAACATTTTGGAAATCCCGCTGAAACATTGGACATTCTCGCGAAGGGTTCCCAATCCCCGACAAGACTGGTACACTTTCACGTCCAAATCTCTCAAACTCCGGGAGAGATTCTCAAAACCAAGGTTGACATGTTTCGAGTTCCTTTCAACATTTTGGAAATCCCGCTGAAACTTTGGACATTCTCACGAAGGGTTCCCAATCCCCGACAAGACTGGTACCCTTTCACGTCCAAATCTCTCAAACTCCGGGAGAGATTCTCAAAACCAAGGTTGACATGTTTCGAGTTCCTTTCAACATTTTGGAAATCCCGCTGAAACTTTGGACATTCTCGCGAAGGGTTCCCAATCCCCGACAAGACTGGTACCCTTTCACGTCCAGATCTCTCAAACTCCGGGAGAGATTCTCAAAACCAAGGTTGACATGTTTCGAGTTCCTTTCAACATTTTGGAAATCCCGCTGAAACTTTGGACATTCTCGCGAAGGGTTCCCAATCCCCGACAAGACTGGTACCCTTTCACGTCCAAATCTCTCAAACTCCGGGAGAGATTCTCAAAACCAAGCTTGACATGTTTCGAGTTCCTTTCAACATTTTGGAAATCCCGCTGAAACTTTGGACATTCTCGCGAAGGGTTCCCAATCCCCGACAAGACTGGTACCCTTTCACGTCCAAATCTCTCAAACTCCGGGAGAGATTCTCAAAACCAAGGTTGACATGTTTCGAGTTCCTTTCAAAATTTTGGAAATCCCGCTGAAACTTTGGACATTCTCACGAAGGGTTCCCAATCCCCGACAAGACTGGTACCCTTTCACGTCCAAATCTCTCAAACTCCGGGAGAGATTCTCAAAACCAAGGTTGACATGTTTCGAGTTCCTTTCAACATTTTGGAAATCCCGCTGAAACTTTGGACATTCTCGCGAAGGGTTCCCAATCCCCGACAAGACTGGTACCCTTTCAAGTCCAGATCTCTCAAACTCCGGGAGAGATTCTCAAAACCAAGGTTGACATGTTTCGAGTTCCTCTCAACATTTTGGAAATCCCGCTGAAACTTTGGACATTCTCGCGAAGGGTTCCCAATCCCCGAACAAGACTGGTACCCTTTCACGTCCAGATCTCTTAAACTCCGGGAGAGATTCTCAAAACCAAGGTTGACATGTTTCGAGTTCCTTTCAACATTTTGGAAATCCCGCTGAAACTTTGGACATTCTCGCGAAGGGTTCCCAATCCCCGACAAGACTGGTACCCTTTCACGTCCAAATCTCTCAAACTCCGGGAGAGATTCTCAAAACCAAGGTTGACATGTTTCGAGTTCCTTTCAACATTTTGGAAATCCCGCTGAAACTTTGGACATTCTCACGAAGGGTTCCCAATCCCCGACAAGACTGGTACCCTTTCACGTCCAAATCTCCCAAACTCCTGGAGAGATTCTCAAAACCAAGGTTGACATGTTTCGAGTTCCTTTCAACATTTTGGAAATCCCGCTGAAACTTTGGACATTCTCGCGAAGGGTTCCCAATCCCCGACAAGACTGGTACCCTTTCACGTCCAGATCTCTCAAACTCCGGGAGAGATTCTCAAAACCAAGGTTGACATGTTTCGAGTTCCTTTCAACATTTTGGAAATCCCGCTGAAACTTTGGACATTCTCGCGAAGGGTTCCCAATCCCCGACAAGACTGGTACCCTTTCACGTCCAAATCTCTCAAACTCCGGGAGAGATTCTCAAAACCAAGGTTGACATGTTTCGAGTTCCTTTCAACATTTTGGAAATCCCGCTGAAACTTTGGACATTCTCACGAAGGGTTCCCAATCCCCGACAAGACTGGTACCCTTTCACGTCCAAATCTCTCAAACTCCGGGAGAGATTCTCAAAACCAAGGTTGACACGTTTCGAGTTCCTTTCAACATTTTGGAAATCCCGCTGAAACTTTGGACATTCTCGTGAAGGGTTCCCAATCCCCGACAAGACTGGTACCCTTTCACGTCCAGATCTCTCAAACTCCGGGAGAGATTCTCAAAACCAAGGTTGACATGTTTCGAGTTCCTTTCAACATTTTGGAAATCCCGCTGAAACTTTGGACATTCTCGCGAAGGGTTCCCAATCCCCGACAAGACTGGTATCCTTTCACGTCCAAATCTCTCAAACTCCGGGAGAGATTCTCAAAACCAAGGTTGACATGTTTCGAGTTCCTTTCAACATTTTGGAAATCCCGCTGAAACTTTGGACATTCTCGCGAAGGGTTCCCAATCCCCGACAAGACTGGTACCCTTTCACGTCCAGATCTCTCAAACTCCGGGAGAGATTCTCAAAACCAAGGTTGACATGTTTCGAGTTCCTTTCAACATTTTGGAAATCCCGCTGAAACATTGGACATTCTCACGAAGGGTTCCCAATCCCCGACAAGACTGGTACCCTTTCACGTCCAAATCTCTCAAACTCCGGGAGAGATTCTCAAAACCAAGGTTGACATGTTTCGAGTTCCTTTCAACATTTTGGAAATCCCGCTGAAACTTTGGACATTCTCGCGAAGGGTTCCCAGTCCCCGACAAGACTGGTACCCTTTCACGTCCAAATCTCTCAAACTCCGGGAGAGATTCTCAAAACCAAGGTTGACATGTTTCGAGTTCCTTTCAACATTTTGGAAATCCCGCTGAAACATTGGACATTCTCGCGAAGGGTTCCCAATCCCCGACAAGACTGGTACCCTTTCACGTCCAAATCTCTCAACCTCCGGGAGAGATTCTCAAAACCAAGGTTGACATGTTTCGAGTTCCTTTCAACATTTTGGAAATCCCGCTGAAACATTGGACATTCTCGCGAAGGGTTCCCAATCCCCGACAAGACTGGTACCCTTTCACGTCCAAATCTCTCAAACTCCGGGAGAGATTCTCAAAACCAAGGTTGACATGTTTCGAGTTCCTTTCAAAATTTTGGAAATCCCGCTGAAACTTTGGACATTGTCGCGAAGGGTTCCCAATCCCCGACAAGACTGGTACCCTTTCACGTCCAAATCTCTCAACCTCCGGGAGAGATTCTCAAAACCAAGGTTGACATGTTTCGAGTTCCTTTCAACATTTTGGAAATCCCGCTGAAACTTTGGACATTCTCACGAAGGGTTCCCAATCCCCGACAAGACTGGTACCCTTTCACGTCCAAATCTCTCAAACTCCGGGAGAGATTCTCAAAACCAAGGTTGACATGTTTCGAGTTCCTTTCAACATTTTGGAAATCCCGCTGAAACTTTGGACATTCTCGCGAAGGGTTCCCAATCCCCGACAAGACTGGTACCCTTTCACGTCCAGATCTCTCAAACTCCGGGAGAGATTCTCAAAACCAAGGTTGACATGTTTCGAGTTCCTTTCAACATTTTGGAAATCCCACTGAAACTTTGGACATTCTCGCGAAGGGTTCCCAATCCCCGACAAGACTGGTACCCTTTCACGTCCAAATCTCTCAAACTCCGGGAGAGATTCTCAAAACCAAGGTTGACATGTTTCGAGTTCCTTTCAACATTTTGGAAATCCCGCTGAAACTTCGGACATTCTCGCGAAGGGTTCCCAATCCCCGACAAGACTGGTACCCTTTCAAGTCCAGATCTCTCAAACTCCGGGAGAGATTCTCAAAACCAAGGTTGACATGTTTCGAGTTCCTCTCAACATTTTGGAAATCCCGCTGAAACTTTGGACATTCTCGCGAAGGGTTCCCAATCCCCGAACAAGACTGGTACCCTTTCACGTCCAGATCTCTTAAACTCCGGGAGAGATTCTCAAAACCAAGGTTGACATGTTTCGAGTTCCTTTCAACATTTTGGAAATCCCGCTGAAACATTGGACATTCTCGCGAAGGGTTCCCAATCCCCGACAAGACTGGTACACTTTCACGTCCAAATCTCTCAAACTCCGGGAGAGATTCTCAAAACCAAGGTTGACATGTTTCGAGTTCCTTTCAACATTTTGGAAATCCCGCTGAAACTTTGGACATTCTCACGAAGGGTTCCCAATCCCCGACAAGACTGGTACCCTTTCACGTCCAAATCTCTCAAACTCCGGGAGAGATTCTCAAAACCAAGGTTGACATGTTTCGAGTTCCTTTCAACATTTTGGAAATCCCGCTGAAACTTTGGACATTCTCGCGAAGGGTTCCCAATCCCCGACAAGACTGGTACCCTTTCAAGTCCAGATCTCTCAAACTCCGGGAGAGATTCTCAAAACCAAGGTTGACATGTTTCGAGTTCCTCTCAACATTTTGGAAATCCCGCTGAAACTTTGGACATTCTCGCGAAGGGTTCCCAATCCCCGAACAAGACTGGTACCCTTTCACGTCCAGATGTCTCAAACTCCGGGAGAGATTCTCAAAACCAAGGTTGACATGTTTCGAGTTCCTTTCAACATTTTGGAAATCCCGCTGAAACTTTGGACATTCTCGCGAAGGGTTCCCAATCCCCGACAAGACTGGTACCCTTTCACGTCCAAATCTCTCAAACTCCGGGAGAGATTCTCAAAACCAAGGTTGACATGTTTCGAGTTCCTTTCAACATTTTGGAAATCCCGCTGAAACATTGGACATTCTCGCGAAGGGTTCCCAATCCCCGACAAGACTGGTACCCTTTCACGTCCAAATCTCTCAACCTCCGGGAGAGATTCTCAAAACCAAGGTTGACATGTTTCGAGTTCCTTTCAACATTTTGGAAATCCCGCTGAAACATTGGACATTCTCGCGAAGGGTTCCCAATCCCCGACAAGACTGGTACCCTTTCACGTCCAAATCTCTCAAACTCCGGGAGAGATTCTCAAAACCAAGGTTGACATGTTTCGAGTTCCTTTCAACATTTTGGAAATCCCGCTGAAACTTTGGACATTCTCGCGAAGGGTTCCCAATCCCCGACAAGACTGGTACCCTTTCACGTCCAGATCTCTCAAACTCCGGGAGAGATTCTCAAAACCAAGGTTGACATGTTTCGAGTTCCTTTCAACATTTTGGAAATCCCACTGAAACTTTGGACATTCTCGCGAAGGGTTCCCAATCCCCGACAAGACTGGTACCCTTTCACGTCCAAATCTCTCAAACTCCGGGAGAGATTCTCAAAACCAAGGTTGACATGTTTCGAGTTCCTTTCAACATTTTGGAAATCCCGCTGAAACTTCGGACATTCTCGCGAAGGGTTCCCAATCCCCGACAAGACTGGTACCCTTTCAAGTCCAGATCTCTCAAACTCCGGGAGAGATTCTCAAAACCAAGGTTGACATGTTTCGAGTTCCTCTCAACATTTTGGAAATCCCGCTGAAACTTTGGACATTCTCGCGAAGGGTTCCCAATCCCCGAACAAGACTGGTACCCTTTCACGTCCAGATCTCTTAAACTCCGGGAGAGATTCTCAAAACCAAGGTTGACATGTTTCGAGTTCCTTTCAACATTTTGGAAATCCCGCTGAAACATTGGACATTCTCGCGAAGGGTTCCCAATCCCCGACAAGACTGGTACACTTTCACGTCCAAATCTCTCAAACTCCGGGAGAGATTCTCAAAACCAAGGTTGACATGTTTCGAGTTCCTTTCAACATTTTGGAAATCCCGCTGAAACTTTGGACATTCTCACGAAGGGTTCCCAATCCCCGACAAGACTGGTACCCTTTCACGTCCAAATCTCTCAAACTCCGGGAGAGATTCTCAAAACCAAGGTTGACATGTTTCGAGTTCCTTTCAACATTTTGGAAATCCCGCTGAAACTTTGGACATTGTCGCGAAGGGTTCCCAATCCCCGACAAGACTGGTACCCATTCAAGTCCAGATCTCTCAAACTCCGGGAGAGATTCTCAAAACCAAGGTTGACATGTTTCGAGTTCCTCTCAACATTTTGGAAATCCCGCTGAAACTTTGGACATTCTCGCGAAGGGTTCCCAATCCCCGAACAAGACTGGTACCCTTTCACGTCCAGATGTCTCAAACTCCGGGAGAGATTCTCAAAACCAAGGTTGACATGTTTCGAGTTCCTTTCAACATTTTGGAAATCCCGCTGAAACTTTGGACATTCTCGCGAAGGGTTCCCAATCCCCGACAAGACTGGTACCCTTTCACGTCCAAATCTCTCAAACTCCGGGAGAGATTCTCAAAACCAAGGTTGACATGTTTCGAGTTCCTTTCAAAATTTTGGAAATCCCGCTGAAACTTTGGACATTCTCACGAAGGGTTCCCAATCCCCGACAAGACTGGTACCCTTTCACGTCCAAATCTCTCAAACTCCGGGAGAGATTCTCAAAACCAAGGTTGACATGGTTCGAGTTCCTTTCAACATTTTGGAAATCCCGCTGAAACTTTGGACATTCTCACGAAGGGTTCCCAATCCCCGACAAGACTGGTACCCTTTCACGTCCAAATCTCTCAAACTCCGGGAGAGATTCTCAAAACCAAGGTTGACATGTTTCGAGTTCCTTTCAACATTTTGGAAATCCCGCTGAAACTTTGGACATTCTCGCGAAGGGTTCCCAATCCCCGACAAGACTGGTACCCTTTCACGTCCAGATCTCTCAAACTCCGGGAGAGATTCTCAAAACCAAGGTTGACATGTTTCGAGTTCCTTTCAACATTTTGGAAATCCCGCTGAAACTTTGGACATTCTCGCGAAGGGTTCCCAATCCCCGACAAGACTGGTACCCTTTCACGTCCAAATCTCTCAAACTCCGGGAGAGATTCTCAAAACCAAGGTTGACATGTTTCGAGTTCCTTTCAACATTTTGGAAATCCCGCTGAAACTTTGGACATTCTCGCGAAGGGTTCCCAATCCCCGACAAGACTGGTACCCTTTCAAGTCCAGATCTCTCAAACTCCGGGAGAGATTCTCAAAACCAAGGTTGACATGTTTCGAGTTCCTCTCAACATTTTGGAAATCCCGCTGAAACTTTGGACATTCTCGCGAAAGGTTCCCAATCCCCGAACAAGACTGGTACCCTTTCACGTCCAGATCTCTTAAACTCCGGGAGAGATTCTCAAAACCAAGGTTGACATGTTTCGAGTTCCTTTCAACATTTTGGAAATCCCGCTGAAACATTGGACATTCTCGCGAAGGGTTCCCAATCCCCGACAAGACTGGTACACTTTCACGTCCAAATCTCTCAAACTCCGGGAGAGATTCTCAAAACCAAGGTTGACATGTTTCGAGTTCCTTTCAACATTTTGGAAATCCCGCTGAAACTTTGGACATTCTCACGAAGGGTTCCCAATCCCCGACAAGACTGGTACCCTTTCACGTCCAAATCTCCCAAACTCCGGGAGAGATTCTCAAAACCAAGGTTGACATGTTTCGAGTTCCTTTCAACATTTTGGAAATCCCGCTGAAACTTTGGACATTCTCGCGAAGGGTTCCCAGTCCCCGACAAGACTGGTACCCTTTCACGTCCAAATCTCTCAAACTCCGGGAGAGATTCTCAAAACCAAGGTTGACATGTTTCGAGTTCCTTTCAAAATTTTGGAAATCCCGCTGAAACTTTGGACATTCTCACGAAGGGTTCCCAATCCCCGACAAGACTGGTACCCTTTCACGTCCAAATCTCTCAAACTCCGGGAGAGATTCTCAAAACCAAGGTTGACATGTTTCGAGTTCCTTTCAACATTTTGGAAATCCCGCTGAAACTTTGGACATTCTCACGAAGGGTTCCCAATCCCCGACAAGACTGGTACCCTTTCACGTCCAAAACTCCCAAACTCCGGGAGAGATTCTCAAAACCAAGGTTGACATGTTTCGAGTTCCTTTCAACATTTTGGAAATCCCGCTGAAACTTTGGACATTCTCGCGAAGGGTTCCCAGTCCCCGACAAGACTGGTACCCTTTCACGTCCAGATCTCTCAAACTCCGGGAGAGATTCTCAAAACCAAGGTTGACATGTTTCGAGTTCCTTTCAACATTTTGGAAATCCCGCTGAAACTTTGGACATTCTCGCGAAGGGTTCCCAGTCCCCGACAAGACTGGTACCCTTTCACGTCCAAATCTCTCAAACTCCGGGAGAGATTCTCAAAACCAAGGTTGACATGTTTCGAGTTCCTTTCAACATTTTGGAAATCCCGCTGAAACTTTGGACATTGTCGCGAAGGGTTACCAATCCCCGACAAGACTGGTACCCTTTCACGTCCAAATCTCTCAAACTCCGGGAGAGATTCTCAAAACCAAGGTTGACATGATTCGAGTTTGTCTCAACATTTTGGAAATCCCGCTGAAACTTTGGACATTCCGGCGAAGGGTTCCCAATCCCCGACAAGACTGGTACCCTTTCACATCCAAATCTCTCAAACTCCGGGAGAGATTCTCAAAACCAAGGTTGACATGTTTCGAGTTCCTTTCAACATTTTGGAAATCCCGCTGAAACTTTGGACATTCTCGCGAAGGGTTCCCAGTCCCCGACAAGACTGGTACCCTTTCACGTCCAAATCTCTCAAACTCCGGGAGAGATTCTCAAAACCAAGGTTGACATGTTTCGAGTTCCTTTCAACATTTTGGAAATCCCGCTGAAACTTTGGACATTCTCACGAAGGGTTCCCAATCCCCGACAAGACTGGTACCCTTTCACGTCCAGATCTCTCAAACTCCGGGAGAGATTCTCAAAACCAAGGTTGACATGTTTCGAGTTCCTTTCAACATTTTGGAAATCCCGCTGAAACTTTGGACATTCTGGCGAAGGGTTCCCAATCCCCGACAAGACTGGTATCCTTTCACGTCCAAATCTCTCAAACTCCGGGAGAGATTCTCAAAACCAAGGTTGACATGTTTCGAGTTCCTTTCAACATTTTGGAAATCCCGCTGAAACTTTGGACATTCTCGCGAAGGGTTCCCAATCCCCGACAAGACTGGTACCCTTTCACGTCCAAATCTCTCAAACTCCGGGAGAGATTCTCAAAACCAAGGTTGACATGTTTCGAGTTCCTTTCAACATTTTGGAAATCCCGCTGAAACTTTGGACATTCTCACGAAGGGTTCCCAATCCCCGACAAGACTGGTACCCTTTCACGTCCAAATCTCTCAAACTCCGGGAGAGATTCTCAAAACCAAGGTTGACATGTTTCGAGTTCCTTTCAACATTTTGGAAATCCCGCTGAAACTTTGGACATTCTCGCGAAGGGTTCCCAGTCCCCGACAAGACTGGTACCCTTTCACGTCCAAATCTCTCAAACTCCGGGAGAGATTCTCAAAACCAAGGTTGACATGGTTCGACTTCCTTTCAACATTTTGGAAATCCCGCTGAAACATTGGACATTCTCGCGAAGGGTTCCCAATCCCCGACAAGACTGGTACCCTTTCACGTCCAAATCTCTCAACCTCCGGGAGAGATTCTCAAAACCAAGGTTGACATGTTTCGAGTTCCTTTCAACATTTTGGAAATCCCGCTGAAACTTTGGACATTCTCGCGAAGGGTTCCCAATCCCCGACAAGACTGGTACCCTTTCACGTCCAAATCTCTCAAACTCCGGGAGAGATTCTCAAAACCAAGGTTGACATGTTTCGAGTTCCTTTCAAAATTTTGGAAATCCCGCTGAAACTTTGGACATTCTCACGAAGGGTTCCCAATCCCCGACAAGACTGGTACCCTTTCACGTCCAAATCTCTCAAACTCCGGGAGAGATTCTCAAAACCAAGGTTGACATGGTTCGAGTTCCTTGCAACATTTTGGAAATCCCGCTGAAACTTTGGACATTCTCGCGAAGGGTTCCCAATCCCCGACAAGACTGGTACCCTTTCACGTCCAAATCTCTCAAACTCCGGGAGAGATTCTCAAAACCAAGGTTGACATGTTTCGAGTTCCTTTCAACATTTTGGAAATCCCGCTGAAACTTTGGACATTCTCGCGAAGGGTTCCCAATCCCCGACAAGACTGGTACCCTTTCACGTCCAGATCTCTCAAACTCCGGGAGAGATTCTCAAAACCAAGGTTGACATGTTTCGAGTTCCTTTCAACATTTTGGAAATCCCGCTGAAACTTTGGACATTCTCGCGAAGGGTTCCCAATCCCCGACAAGACTGGTACCCTTTCACGTCCAGATCTCTCAAACTCCGGGAGAGATTCTCAAAACCAAGGTTGACATGTTTCGAGTTCCTTTCAACATTTTGGAAATCCCGCTGAAACTTTGGACATTCTCGCGAAGGGTTCCCAATCCCCGACAAGACTGGTACCCTTTCACGTCCAAATCTCTCAAACTCCGGGAGAGATTCTCAAAACCAAGGTTGACATGTTTCGAGTTCCTTTCAACATTTTGGAAATCCCGCTGAAACTTTGGACATTCTCGCGAAGGGTTCCCAATCCCCGACAAGACTGGTATCCTTTCAAGTCCAGATCTCTCAAACTCCGGGAGAGATTCTCAAAACCAAGGTTGACATGTTTCGAGTTCCTCTCAACATTTTGGAAATCCCGCTGAAACTTTGGACATTCTCGCGAAAGGTTCCCAATCCCCGAACAAGACTGGTACCCTTTCACGTCCAGATCTCTTAAACTCCGGGAGAGATTCTCAAAACCAAGGTTGACATGTTTCGAGTTCCTTTCAACATTTTGGAAATCCCGCTGAAACATTGGACATTCTCGCGAAGGGTTCCCAATCCCCGACAAGACTGGTACACTTTCACGTCCAAATCTCTCAAACTCCGGGAGAGATTCTCAAAACCAAGGTTGACATGTTTCGAGTTCCTTTCAACATTTTGGAAATCCCGCTGAAACTTTGGACATTCTCGCGAAGGGTTCCCAATCCCCGACAAGACTGCTACCCTTTCACGTCCAAATCTCCCAAACTCCGGGAGAGATTCTCAAAACCAAGGTTGACATGTTTCGAGTTCCTTTCAACATTTTGGAAATCCCGCTGAAACTTTGGACATTCTCGCGAAGGGTTCCCAGTCCCCGACAAGACTGGTACCCTTTCACGTCCAAATCTCTCAAACTCCGGGAGAGATTCTCAAAACCAAGGTTGACATGGTTCGAGTTCCTTTCAACATTTTGGAAATCCCGCTGAAACATTGGACATTCTCGCGAAGGGTTCCCAATCCCCGACAAGACTGGTACCCTTTCACGTCCAAATCTCTCAACCTCCGGGAGAGATTCTCAAAACCAAGGTTGACATGTTTCGAGTTCCTTTCAACATTTTGGAAATCCCGCTGAAACATTGGACATTCTCGCGAAGGGTTCCCAATCCCCGACAAGACTGGTACCCTTTCACGTCCAAATCTCTCAAACTCCGGGAGAGATTCTCAAAACCAAGGTTGACATGTTTCGAGTTCCTTTCAAAATTTTGGAAATCCCGCTGAAACTTTGGACATTCTCACGAAGGGTTCCCAATCCCCGACAAGACTGGTACCCTTTCACGTCCAAATCTCTCAAACTCCGGGAGAGATTCTCAAAACCAAGGTTGACATGTTTCGAGTTCCTTTCAACATTTTGGAAATCCCGCTGAAACTTTGGACATTCTCACGAAGGGTTCCCAATCCCCGACAAGACTGGTACCCTTTCACGTCCAAATCTCCCAAACTCCGGGAGAGATTCTCAAAACCAAGGTTGACATGTTTCGAGTTCCTTTCAACATTTTGGAAATCCCGCTGAAACTTTGGACATTCTCGCGAAGGGTTCCCAGTCCCCGACAAGACTGGTACCCTTTCACGTCCAGATCTCTCAAACTCCGGGAGAGATTCTCAAAACCAAGGTTGACATGTTTCGAGTTCCTTTCAACATTTTGGAAATCCCGCTGAAACTTTGGACATTCTCGCGAAGGGTTCCCAGTCCCCGACAAGACTGGTACCCTTTCACGTCCAAATCTCTCAAACTCCGGGAGAGATTCTCAAAACCAAGGTTGACATGTTTCGAGTTCCTTTCAACATTTTGGAAATCCCGCTGAAACTTTGGACATTCTGGCGAAGGGTTACCAATCCCCGACAAGACTGGTACCCTTTCACGTCCAAATCTCTCAAACTCCGGGAGAGATTCTCAAAACCAAGGTTGACATGATTCGAGTTTGTCTCAACATTTTGGAAATCCCGCTGAAACTTTGGACATTCCGGCGAAGGGTTCCCAATCCCCGACAAGACTGGTACCCTTTCACATCCAAATCTCTCAAACTCCGGGAGAGATTCTCAAAACCAAGGTTGACATGTTTCGAGTTCCTTTCAACATTTTGGAAATCCCGCTGAAACTTTGGACATTCTCGCGAAGGGTTCCCAGTCCCCGACAAGACTGGTACCCTTTCACGTCCAAATCTCTCAAACTCCGGGAGAGATTCTCAAAACCAAGGTTGACATGTTTCGAGTTCCTTTCAACATTTTGGAAATCCCGCTGAAACTTTGGACATTCTCACGAAGGGTTCCCAATCCCCGACAAGACTGGTACCCTTTCACGTCCAGATCTCTCAAACTCCGGGAGAGATTCTCAAAACCAAGGTTGACATGTTTCGAGTTCCTTTCAACATTTTGGAAATCCCGCTGAAACTTTGGACATTCTGGCGAAGGGTTCCCAATCCCCGACAAGACTGGTATCCTTTCACGTCCAAATCTCTCAAACTCCGGGAGAGATTCTCAAAACCAAGGTTGACATGTTTCGAGTTCCTTTCAACATTTTGGAAATCCCGCTGAAACTTTGGACATTCTCGCGAAGGGTTCCCAATCCCCGACAAGACTGGTACCCTTTCACGTCCAAATCTCTCAAACTCCGGGAGAGATTCTCAAAACCAAGGTTGACATGTTTCGAGTTCCTTTCAACATTTTGGAAATCCCGCTGAAACTTTGGACATTCTCACGAAGGGTTCCCAATCCCCGACAAGACTGGTACCCTTTCACGTCCAAATCTCTCAAACTCCGGGAGAGATTCTCAAAACCAAGGTTGACATGTTTCGAGTTCCTTTCAACATTTTGGAAATCCCGCTGAAACTTTGGACATTCTCGCGAAGGGTTCCCAGTCCCCGACAAGACTGGTACCCTTTCACGTCCAAATCTCTCAAACTCCGGGAGAGATTCTCAAAACCAAGGTTGACATGGTTCGAGTTCCTTTCAACATTTTGGAAATCCCGCTGAAACATTGGACATTCTCGCGAAGGGTTCCCAATCCCCGACAAGACTGGTACCCTTTCACGTCCAAATCTCTCAACCTCCGGGAGAGATTCTCAAAACCAAGGTTGACATGTTTCGAGTTCCTTTCAACATTTTGGAAATCCCGCTGAAACATTGGACATTCTCGCAAAGGGTTCCCAATCCCCGACAAGACTGGTACCCTTTCACGTCCAAATCTCTCAAACTCCGGGAGAGATTCTCAAAACCAAGGTTGACATGTTTCGAGTTCCTTTCAAAATTTTGGAAATCCCGCTGAAACTTTGGACATTCTCACGAAGGGTTCCCAATCCCCGACAAGACTGGTACCCTTTCACGTCCAAATCTCTCAAACTCCGGGAGAGATTCTCAAAACCAAGGTTGACATGTTTCGAGTTCCTTTCAACATTTTGGAAATCCCGCTGAAACTTTGGACATTCTCACGAAGGGTTCCCAATCCCCGACAAGACTGGTACCCTTTCACGTCCAAATCTCTCAAACTCCGGGAGAGATTCTCAAAACCAAGGTTGACATGTTTCGAGTTCCTTTCAACATTTTGGAAATCCCGCTGAAACTTTGGACATTCTCGCGAAGGGTTCCCAATCCCCGACAAGACTGGTACCCTTTCACGTCCAGATCTCTCAAACTCCGGGAGAGATTCTCAAAACCAAGGTTGACATGTTTCGAGTTCCTTTCAACATTTTGGAAATCCCGCTGAAACTTTGGACATTCTCGCGAAGGGTTCCCAATCCCCGACAAGACTGGTACCCTTTCAAGTCCAGATCTCTCAAACTCCGGGAGAGATTCTCAAAACAAAGGTTGACATGTTTCGAGTTCCTCTCAACATTTTGGAAATCCCGCTGAAACTTTGGACATTCTCGCGAAAGGTTCCCAATCCCCGAACAAGACTGGTACCCTTTCACGTCCAGATCTCTTAAACTCCGGGAGAGATTCTCAAAACCAAGGTTGACATGTTTCGAGTTCCTTTCAACATTTTGGAAATCCCGCTGAAACATTGGAAATTCTCGCGAAGGGTTCCCAATCCCCGACAAGACTGGTACACTTTCACGTCCAAATCTCTCAAACTCCGGGAGAGATTCTCAAAACCAAGGTTGACATGTTTCGAGTTCCTTTCAACATTTTGGAAATCCCGCTGAAACTTTGGACATTCTCGCGAAGGGTTCCCAATCCCCGACAAGACTGGTACCCTTTCACGTCCAAATCTCCCAAACTCCGGGAGAGATTCTCAAAACCAAGGTTGACATGTTTCGAGTTCCTCTCAACATTTTGGAAATCCCGCTGAAACTTTGGACATTCTCGCGAAGGGTTCCCAATCCCCGACAAGACTGGTACCCTTTCACGTCCAGATCTCTCAAACTCCGGGAGAGATTCTCAAAACCAAGGTTGACATGTTTCGAGTTCCTTTCAACATTTTGGAAATCCCGCTGAAACTTTGGACATTCTCGCGAAGGGTTCCCAGTCCCCGACAAGACTGGTACCCTTTCACGTCCAAATCTCTCAAACTCCAGGAGAGATTCTCAAAACCAAGGTTGACATGTTTCGAGTTCCTTTCAACATTTTGGAAATCCCGCTGAAACTTTGGACATTCTCGCGAAGGGTTCCCAGTCCCCGAACAAGACTGGTACCCTTTCACGTCCAGATGTCTCAAACTCCGGGAGAGATTCTCAAAACCAAGGTTGACATGTTTCGAGTTCCTTTCAACATTTTGGAAATCCCGCTGAAACTTTGGACATTCTCGCGAAGGGTTCCCAATCCCCGACAAGACTGGTACCCTTTCACGTCCAAATCTCTCAAACTCCGGGAGAGATTCTCAAAACCAAGGTTGACATGTTTCGAGTTCCTTTCAAAATTTTGGAAATCCCGCTGAAACTTTGGACATTCTCACGAAGGGTTCCCAATCCCCGACAAGACTGGTACCCTTTCACGTCCAAATCTCTCAAACTCCGGGAGAGATTCTCAAAACCAAGGTTGACATGGTTCGAGTTCCTTTCAACATTTTGGAAATCCCGCTGAAACTTTGGACATTCTCACGAAGGGTTCCCAATCCCCGACAAGACTGGTACCCTTTCACGTCCAAATCTCTCAAACTCCGGGAGAGATTCTCAAAACCAAGGTTGACATGTTTCGAGTTCCTTTCAACATTTTGGAAATCCCGCTGAAACTTTGGACATTCTCGCGAAGGGTTCCCAATCCCCGACAAGACTGGTACCCTTTCACGTCCAGATCTCTCAAACTCCGGGAGAGATTCTCAAAACCAAGGTTGACATGTTTCGAGTTCCTTTCAACATTTTGGAAATCCCGCTGAAACTTTGGACATTCTCGCGAAGGGTTCCCAATCCCCGACAAGACTGGTACCCTTTCACGTCCAAATCTCTCAAACTCCGGGAGAGATTCTCAAAACCAAGGTTGACATGTTTCGAGTTCCTTTCAACATTTTGGAAATCCCGCTGAAACTTTGGACATTCTCGCGAAGGGTTCCCAATCCCCGACAAGACTGGTACCCTTTCAAGTCCAGATCTCTCAAACTCCGGGAGAGATTCTCAAAACCAAGGTTGACATGTTTCGAGTTCCTCTCAACATTTTGGAAATCCCGCTGAAACTTTGGACATTCTCGCGAAAGGTTCCCAATCCCCGAACAAGACTGGTACCCTTTCACGTCCAGATCTCTTAAACTCCGGGAGAGATTCTCAAAACCAAGGTTGACATGTTTCAAGTTCCTTTCAACATTTTGGAAATCCCGCTGAAACATTGGACATTCTCGCGAAGGGTTCCCAATCCCCGACAAGACTGGTACACTTTCACGTCCAAATCTCTCAAACTCCGGGAGAGATTCTCAAAACCAAGGTTGACATGTTTCGAGTTCCTTTCAACATTTTGGAAATCCCGCTGAAACTTTGGACATTCTCACGAAGGGTTCCCAATCCCCGACAAGACTGGTACCCTTTCACGTCCAAATCTCCCAAACTCCGGGAGAGATTCTCAAAACCAAGGTTGACATGTTTCGAGTTCCTTTCAACATTTTGGAAATCCCGCTGAAACTTTGGACATTCTCGCGAAGGGTTCCCAGTCCCCGACAAGACTGGTACCCTTTCACGTCCAAATCTCTCAAACTCCGGGAGAGATTCTCAAAACCAAGGTTGACATGGTTCGAGTTCCTTTCAACATTTTGGAAATCCCGCTGAAACATTGGACATTCTCGCGAAGGGTTCCCAATCCCCGACAAGACTGGTACCCTTTCACGTCCAAATCTCTCAACCTCCGGGAGAGATTCTCAAAACCAAGGTTGACATGTTTCGAGTTCCTTTCAACATTTTGGAAATCCCGCTGAAACATTGGACATTCTCGCAAAGGGTTCCCAATCCCCGACAAGACTGGTACCCTTTCACGTCCAAATCTCTCAAACTCCGGGAGAGATTCTCAAAACCAAGGTTGACATGTTTCGAGTTCCTTTCAAAATTTTGGAAATCCCGCTGAAACTTTGGACATTCTCACGAAGGGTTCCCAATCCCCGACAAGACTGGTACCCTTTCACGTCCAAATCGTCAAACTCCGGGAGAGATTCTCAAAACCAAGGTTGACATGTTTCGAGTTCCTTTCAACATTTTGGAAATCCCGCTGAAACTTTGGACATTCTCACGAAGGGTTCCCAATCCCCGACAAGACTGGTACCCTTTCACGTCCAAATCTCCCAAACTCCGGGAGAGATTCTCAAAACCAAGGTTGACATGTTTCGAGTTCCTTTCAACATTTTGGAAATCCCGCTGAAACTTTGGACATTCTCGCGAAGGGTTCCCAGTCCCCGACAAGACTGGTACCCTTTCACGTCCAGATCTCTCAAACTCCGGGAGAGATTCTCAAAACCAAGGTTGACATGTTTCGAGTTCCTTTCAACATTTTGGAAATCCCGCTGAAACTTTGGACATTCTCGCGAAGGGTTCCCAGTCCCCGACAAGACTGGTACCCTTTCACGTCCAAATCTCTCAAACTCCGGGAGAGATTCTCAAAACCAAGGTTGACATGTTTCGAGTTCCTTTCAACATTTTGGAAATCCCGCTGAAACTTTGGACATTCTGGCGAAGGGTTACCAATCCCCGACAAGACTGGTACCCTTTCACGTCCAAATCTCTCAAACTCCGGGAGAGATTCTCAAAACCAAGGTTGACATGATTCGAGTTTGTCTCAACATTTTGGAAATCCCGCTGAAACTTTGGACATTCCGGCGAAGGGTTCCCAATCCCCGACAAGACTGGTACCCTTTCACATCCAAATCTCTCAAACTCCGGGAGAGATTCTCAAAACCAAGGTTGACATGTTTCGAGTTCCTTTCAACATTTTGGAAATCCCGCTGAAACTTTGGACATTCTCGCGAAGGGTTCCCAGTCCCCGACAAGACTGGTACCCTTTCACGTCCAAATCTCTCAAACTCCGGGAGAGATTCTCAAAACCAAGGTTGACATGTTTCGAGTTCCTTTCAACATTTTGGAAATCCCGCTGAAACTTTGGACATTCTCACGAAGGGTTCCCAATCCCCGACAAGACTGGTACCCTTTCACGTCCAGATCTCTCAAACTCCGGGAGAGATTCTCAAAACCAAGGTTGACATGTTTCGAGTTCCTTTCAACATTTTGGAAATCCCGCTGAAACTTTGGACATTCTGGCGAAGGGTTCCCAATCCCCGACAAGACTGGTATCCTTTCACGTCCAAATCTCTCAAACTCCGGGAGAGATTCTCAAAACCAAGGTTGACATGTTTCGAGTTCCTTTCAACATTTTGGAAATCCCGCTGAAACTTTGGACATTCTCGCGAAGGGTTCCCAATCCCCGACAAGACTGGTACCCTTTCACGTCCAAATCTCTCAAACTCCGGGAGAGATTCTCAAAACCAAGGTTGACATGTTTCGAGTTCCTTTCAACATTTTGGAAATCCCGCTGAAACTTTGGACATTCTCGCGAAGGGTTCCCAATCCCCGACAAGACTGGTACCCTTTCACGTCCAAATCTCTCAAACTCCGGGAGAGATTCTCAAAACCAAGGTTGACATGTTTCGAGTTCCTTTCAACATTTTGGAAATCCCGCTGAAACTTTGGACATTCTCGCGAAGGGTTCCCAGTCCCCGACAAGACTGGTACCCTTTCACGTCCAAATCTCTCAAACTCCGGGAGAGATTCTCAAAACCAAGGTTGACATGGTTCGAGTTCCTTTCAACATTTTGGAAATCCCGCTGAAACTTTGGACATTCTCGCGAAGGGTTCCCAATCCCCGACAAGACTGGTACCCTTTCACGTCCAAATCTCTCAACCTCCGGGAGAGATTCTCAAAACCAAGGTTGACATGTTTCGAGTTCCTTTCAACATTTTGGAAATCCCGCTGAAACTTTGGACATTCTCGCGAAGGGTTCCCAATCCCCGACAAGACTGGTACCCTTTCACGTCCAAATCTCTCAAACTCCGGGAGAGATTCTCAAAACCAAGGTTGACATGTTTCGAGTTCCTTTCAACATTTTGGAAATCCCGCTGAAACTTTGGACATTCTCACGAAGGGTTCCCAATCCCCGACAAGACTGGTACCCTTTCACGTCCAAATCTCTCAAACTCCGGGAGAGATTCTCAAAACCAAGGTTGACATGGTTCGAGTTCCTTTCAACATTTTGGAAATCCCGCTGAAACTTTGGACATTCTCACGAAGGGTTCCCAATCCCCGACAAGACTGGTACCCTTTCACGTCCAAATCTCTCAAACTCTGGGAGAGATTCTCAAAACCAAGGCTGACATGTTTCGAGTTCCTCTCAACATTTTGGAAATCCCGCTGAAACATTGGAAATTCTCGCGAAGGGTTCCCAATCCCCGACAAGACTGGTACACTTTCACGTCCAAATCTCTCAAACTCCGGGAGAGATTCTCAAAACCAAGGTTGACATGTTTCGAGTTCCTTTCAACATTTTGGAAATCCCGCTGAAACTTTGGACATTCTCACGAAGGGTTCCCAATCCCCGACAAGACTGGTACCCTTTCACGTCCAAATCTCCCAAACTCCGGGAGAGATTCTCAAAACCAAGGTTGACATGTTTCGAGTTCCTCTCAACATTTTGGAAATCCCGCTGAAACTTTGGACATTCTCGCGAAGGGTTCCCAATCCCCGACAAGACTGGTACCCTTTCACGTCCAGATCTCTCAAACTCCGGGAGAGATTCTCAAAACCAAGGTTGACATGTTTCGAGTTCCTTTCAACATTTTGGAAATCCCGCTGAAACTTTGGACATTCTCGCGAAGGGTTCCCAGTCCCCGACAAGACTGGTACCCTTTCACGTCCAAATCTCTCAAACTCCAGGAGAGATTCTCAAAACCAAGGTTGACATGTTTCGAGTTCCTTTCAACATTTTGGAAATCCCGCTGAAACTTTGGACATTCTCGCGAAGGGTTCCCAGTCCCCGAACAAGACTGGTACCCTTTCACGTCCAGATGTCTCAAACTCCGGGAGAGATTCTCAAAACCAAGGTTGACATGTTTCGAGTTCCTTTCAACATTTTGGAAATCCCGCTGAAACTTTGGACATTCTCGCGAAGGGTTCCCAATCCCCGACAAGACTGGTACCCTTTCACGTCCAAATCTCTCAAACTCCGGGAGAGATTCTCAAAACCAAGGTTGACATGTTTCGAGTTCCTTTCAAAATTTTGGAAATCCCGCTGAAACTTTGGACATTCTCACGAAGGGTTCCCAATCCCCGACAAGACTGGTACCCTTTCACGTCCAAATCTCTCAAACTCCGGGAGAGATTCTCAAAACCAAGGTTGACATGGTTCGAGTTCCTTTCAACATTTTGGAAATCCCGCTGAAACTTTGGACATTCTCACGAAGGGTTCCCAATCCCCGACAAGACTGGTACCCTTTCACGTCCAAATCTCTCAAACTCCGGGAGAGATTCTCAAAACCAAGGTTGACATGTTTCGAGTTCCTTTCAACATTTTGGAAATCCCGCTGAAACTTTGGACATTCTCGCGAAGGGTTCCCAATCCCCGACAAGACTGGTACTCTTTCACGTCCAGATCTCTCAAACTCCGGGAGAGATTCTCAAAACCAAGGTTGACATGTTTCGAGTTCCTTTCAACATTTTGGAAATCCCGCTGAAACTTTGGACATTCTCGCGAAGGGTTCCCAATCCCCGACAAGACTGGTACCCTTTCACGTCCAAATCTCTCAAACTCCGGGAGAGATTCTCAAAACCAAGGTTGACATGTTTCGAGTTCCTTTCAACATTTTGGAAATCCCGCTGAAACTTTGGACATTCTCGCGAAGGGTTCCCAATCCCCGACAAGACTGGTACCCTTTCAAGTCCAGATCTCTCAAACTCCGGGAGAGATTCTCAAAACCAAGGTTGACATGTTTCGAGTTCCTCTCAACATTTTGGAAATCCCGCTGAAACTTTGGACATTCTCGCGAAAGGTTCCCAATCCCCGAACAAGACTGGTACCCTTTCACGTCCAGATCTCTTAAACTCCGGGAGAGATTCTCAAAACCAAGGTTGACATGTTTCGAGTTCCTTTCAACATTTTGGAAATCCCGCTGAAACATTGGACATTCTCGCGAAGGGTTCCCAATCCCCGACAAGACTGGTACACTTTCACGTCCAAATCTCTCAAACTCCGGGAGAGATTCTCAAAACCAAGGTTGACATGTTTCGAGTTCCTTTCAACATTTTGGAAATCCCGCTGAAACTTTGGACATTCTCACGAAGGGTTCCCAATCCCCGACAAGACTGGTACCCTTTCACGTCCAAATCTCCCAAACTCCGGGAGAGATTCTCAAAACCAAGGTTGACATGTTTCGAGTTCCTTTCAACATTTTGGAAATCCCGCTGAAACTTTGGACATTCTCGCGAAGGGTTCCCAGTCCCCGACAAGACTGGTACCCTTTCACGTCCAAATCTCTCAAACTCCGGGAGAGATTCTCAAAACCAAGGTTGACATGGTTCGAGTTCCTTTCAACATTTTGGAAATCCCGCTGAAACATTGGACATTCTCGCGAAGGGTTCCCAATCCCCGACAAGACTGGTACCCTTTCACGTCCAAATCTCTCAACCTCCGGGAGAGATTCTCAAAACCAAGGTTGACATGTTTCGAGTTCCTTTCAACATTTTGGAAATCCCGCTGAAACATTGGACATTCTCGCAAAGGGTTCCCAATCCCCGACAAGACTGGTACCCTTTCACGTCCAAATCTCTCAAACTCCGGGAGAGATTCTCAAAACCAAGGTTGACATGTTTCGAGTTCCTTTCAAAATTTTGGAAATCCCGCTGAAACTTTGGACATTCTCAGGAAGGGTTCCCAATCCCCGACAAGACTGGTACCCTTTCACGTCCAAATCGTCAAACTCCGGGAGAGATTCTCAAAACCAAGGTTGACATGTTTCGAGTTCCTTTCAACATTTTGGAAATCCCGCTGAAACTTTGGACATTCTCACGAAGGGTTCCCAATCCCCGACAAGACTGGTACCCTTTCACGTCCAAATCTCCCAAACTCCGGGAGAGATTCTCAAAACCAAGGTTGACATGTTTCGAGTTCCTTTCAACATTTTGGAAATCCCGCTGAAACTTTGGACATTCTCGCGAAGGGTTCCCAGTCCCCGACAAGACTGGTACCCTTTCACGTCCAGATCTCTCAAACTCCGGGAGAGATTCTCAAAACCAAGGTTGACATGTTTCGAGTTCCTTTCAACATTTTGGAAATCCCGCTGAAACTTTGGACATTCTCGCGAAGGGTTCCCAGTCCCCGACAAGACTGGTACCCTTTCACGTCCAAATCTCTCAAACTCCGGGAGAGATTCTCAAAACCAAGGTTGACATGTTTCGAGTTCCTTTCAACATTTTGGAAATCCCGCTGAAACTTTGGACATTCTGGCGAAGGGTTACCAATCCCCGACAAGACTGGTACCCTTTCACGTCCAAATCTCTCAAACTCCGGGAGAGATTCTCAAAACCAAGGTTGACATGATTCGAGTTTGTCTCAACATTTTGGAAATCCCGCTGAAACTTTGGACATTCCGGCGAAGGGTTCCCAATCCCCGACAAGACTGGTACCCTTTCACATCCAAATCTCTCAAACTCCGGGAGAGATTCTCAAAACCAAGGTTGACATGTTTCGAGTTCCTTTCAACATTTTGGAAATCCCGCTGAAACTTTGGACATTCTCGCGAAGGGTTCCCAGTCCCCGACAAGACTGGTACCCTTTCACGTCCAAATCTCTCAAACTCCGGGAGAGATTCTCAAAACCAAGGTTGACATGTTTCGAGTTCCTTTCAACATTTTGGAAATCCCGCTGAAACTTTGGACATTCTCACGAAGGGTTCCCAATCCCCGACAAGACTGGTACCCTTTCACGTCCAGATCTCTCAAACTCCGGGAGAGATTCTCAAAACCAAGGTTGACATGTTTCGAGTTCCTTTCAACATTTTGGAAATCCCGCTGAAACTTTGGACATTCTGGCGAAGGGTTCCCAATCCCCGACAAGACTGGTATCCTTTCACGTCCAAATCTCTCAAACTCCGGGAGAGATTCTCAAAACCAAGGTTGACATGTTTCGAGTTCCTTTCAACATTTTGGAAATCCCGCTGAAACTTTGGACATTCTCGCGAAGGGTTCCCAATCCCCGACAAGACTGGTACCCTTTCACGTCCAAATCTCTCAAACTCCGGGAGAGATTCTCAAAACCAAGGTTGACATGTTTCGAGTTCCTTTCAACATTTTGGAAATCCCGCTGAAACTTTGGACATTCTCACGAAGGGTTCCCAATCCCCGACAAGACTGGTACCCTTTCACGTCCAAATCTCTCAAACTCCGGGAGAGATTCTCAAAACCAAGGTTGACATGTTTCGAGTTCCTTTCAACATTTTGGAAATCCCGCTGAAACTTTGGACATTCTCGCGAAGGGTTCCCAGTCCCCGACAAGACTGGTACCCTTTCACGTCCAAATCTCTCAAACTCCGGGAGAGATTCTCAAAACCAAGGTTGACATGGTTCGAGTTCCTTTCAACATTTTGGAAATCCCGCTGAAACTTTGGACATTCTCGCGAAGGGTTCCCAATCCCCGACAAGACTGGTACCCTTTCACGTCCAAATCTCTCAACCTCCGGGAGAGATTCTCAAAACCAAGGTTGACATGTTTCGAGTTCCTTTCAACATTTTGGAAATCCCGCTGAAACTTTGGACATTCTCGCGAAGGGTTCCCAATCCCCGACAAGACTGGTACCCTTTCACGTCCAAATCTCTCAAACTCCGGGAGAGATTCTCAAAACCAAGGTTGACATGTTTCGAGTTCCTTTCAACATTTTGGAAATCCCGCTGAAACTTTGGACATTCTCACGAAGGGTTCCCAATCCCCGACAAGACTGGTACCCTTTCACGTCCAAATCTCTCAAACTCCGGGAGAGATTCTCAAAACCAAGGTTGACATGGTTCGAGTTCCTTTCAACATTTTGGAAATCCCGCTGAAACTTTGGACATTCTCACGAAGGGTTCCCAATCCCCGACAAGACTGGTACCCTTTCACGTCCAAATCTCTCAAACTCCGGGAGAGATTCTCAAAACCAAGGTTGACATGTTTCGAGTTCCTTTCAACATTTTGGAAATCCCGCTGAAACTTTGGACATTCTGGCGAAGGGTTCCCAATCCCCGACAAGACTGGTATCCTTTCACGTCCAAATCTCTCAAACTCCGGGAGAGATTCTCAAAACCAAGGTTGACATGTTTCGAGTTCCTTTCAACATTTTGGAAATCCCGCTGAAACTTTGGACATTCTCGCGAAGGGTTCCCAATCCCCGACAAGACTGGTACCCTTTCACGTCCAAATCTCTCAAACTCCGGGAGAGATTCTCAAAACCAAGGTTGACATGTTTCGAGTTCCTTTCAACATTTTGGAAATCCCGCTGAAACTTTGGACATTCTCGCGAAGGGTTCCCAATCCCCGACAAGACTGGTACCCTTTCACGTCCAAATCTCTCAAACTCCGGGAGAGATTCTCAAAACCAAGGTTGACATGTTTCGAGTTCCTTTCAACATTTTGGAAATCCCGCTGAAACTTTGGACATTCTCGCGAAGGGTTCCCAATCCCCGACAAGACTGGTACCCTTTCACGTCCAAATCTCTCAAACTCCGGGAGAGATTCTCAAAACCAAGGTTGACATGGTTCGAGTTCCTTTCAACATTTTGGAAATCCCGCTGAAACATTGGACATTCTCGCGAAGGGTTCCCAATCCCCGACAAGACTGGTACCCTTTCACGTCCAAATCTCTCAACCTCCGGGAGAGATTCTCAAAACCAAGGTTGACATGTTTCGAGTTCCTTTCAACATTTTGGAAATCCCGCTGAAACTTTGGACATTCTCGCGAAGGGTTCCCAATCCCCGACAAGACTGGTACCCTTTCACGTCCAAATCTCTCAAACTCCGGGAGAGATTCTCAAAACCAAGGTTGACATGTTTCGAGTTCCTTTCAAAATTTTGGAAATCCCGCTGAAACTTTGGACATTCTCACGAAGGGTTCCCAATCCCCGACAAGACTGGTACCCTTTCACGTCCAAATCTCTCAAACTCCGGGAGAGATTCTCAAAACCAAGGTTGACATGGTTCGAGTTCCTTTCAACATTTTGGAAATCCCGCTGAAACTTTGGACATTCTCACGAAGGGTTCCCAATCCCCGACAAGACTGGTACCCTTTCACGTCCAAATCTCTCAAACTCCGGGAGAGATTCTCAAAACCAAGGTTGACATGTTTCGAGTTCCTTTCAACATTTTGGAAATCCCGCTGAAACTTTGGACATTCTCGCGAAGGGTTCCCAATCCCCGACAAGACTGGTACCCTTTCACGTCCAGATCTCTCAAACTCCGGGAGAGATTCTCAAAACCAAGGTTGACATGTTTCGAGTTCCTTTCAACATTTTGGAAATCCCGCTGAAACTTTGGACATTCTCGCGAAGGGTTCCCAATCCCCGACAAGACTGGTACCCTTTCACGTCCAAATCTCTCAAACTCCGGGAGAGATTCTCAAAACCAAGGTTGACATGTTTCGAGTTCCTTTCAACATTTTGGAAATCCCGCTGAAACTTTGGACATTCTCGCGAAGGGTTCCCAATCCCCGACAAGACTGGTACCCTTTCAAGTCCAGATCTCTCAAACTCCGGGAGAGATTCTCAAAACCAAGGTTGACATGTTTCGAGTTCCTCTCAACATTTTGGAAATCCCGCTGAAACTTTGGACATTCTCGCGAAAGGTTCCCAATCCCCGAACAAGACTGGTACCCTTTCACGTCCAGATCTCTTAAACTCCGGGAGAGATTCTCAAAACCAAGGTTGACATGTTTCGAGTTCCTTTCAACATTTTGGAAATCCCGCTGAAACATTGGAAATTCTCGCGAAGGGTTCCCAATCCCCGACAAGACTGGTACCCTTTCACGTCCAAATCTCTCAAACTCCGGGAGAGATTCTCAAAACCAAGGTTGACATGTTTCGAGTTCCTTTCAACATTTTGGAAATCCCGCTGAAACTTTGGACATTCTCACGAAGGGTTCCCAATCCCCGACAAGACTGGTACCCTTTCACGTCCAAATCTCCCAAACTCCGGGAGAGATTCTCAAAACCAAGGTTGACATGTTTCGAGTTCCTCTCAACATTTTGGAAATCCCGGTGAAACTTTGGACATTCTCGCGAAGGGTTCCCAATCCCCGACAAGACTGGTACCCTTTCACGTCCAGATCTCTCAAACTCCGGGAGAGATTCTCAAAACCAAGGTTGACATGTTTCGAGTTCCTTTCAACATTTTGGAAATCCCGCTGAAACTTTGGACATTCTCGCGAAGGGTTCCCAGTCCCCGACAAGACTGGTACCCTTTCACGTCCAAATCTCTCAAACTCCAGGAGAGATTCTCAAAACCAAGGTTGACATGTTTCGAGTTCCTTTCAACATTTTGGAAATCCCGCTGAAACTTTGGACATTCTCGCGAAGGGTTCCCAGTCCCCGACAAGACTGGTACCCTTTCACGTCCAAATCTCTCAAACTCCGGGAGAGATTCTCAAAACCAAGGTTGACATGATTCGAGTTTGTCTCACCATTTTGGAAATCCCGCTGAAACTTTGGACATTCCGGCGAAGGGTTCCCAATCCCCGACAAGACTGGTACCCTTTCACGTCCAAATCTCTCAAACTCCGGGAGAGATTCTCAAAACCAAGGTTGACATGTTTCGAGTTCCTTTCAACATTTTGGAAATCCCGCTGAAACTTTGGACATTCTCGCGAAGGGTTCCCAGTCCCCGACAAGACTGGTATCCTTTCACGTCCAAATCTCTCAAACTCCGGGAGAGATTCTCAAAACCAAGGTTGACATGTTTCGAGTTCCTTTCAACATTTTGGAAATCCCGCTGAAACTTTGGACATTCTCACGAAGGGTTCCCAATCCCCGACAAGACTGGTACCCTTTCACGTCCAGATCTCTCAAACTCCGGGAGAGATTCTCAAAACCAAGGTTGACATGTTTCGAGTTCCTTTCAACATTTTGGAAATCCCGCTGAAACTTTGGACATTCTCGCGAAGGGTTCCCAGTCCCCGACAAGACTGGTACCCTTTCACGTCCAAATCTCTCAAACTCCAGGAGAGATTCTCAAAACCAAGGTTGACATGTTTCGAGTTCCTTTCAACATTTTGGAAATCCCGCTGAAACTTTGGACATTCTCGCGAAGGGTTCCCAGTCCCCGACAAGACTGGTACCCTTTCACGTCCAAATCTCTCAAACTCCGGGAGAGATTCTCAAAACCAAGGTTGACATGATTCGAGTTTGTCTCAACATTTTGGAAATCCCGCTGAAACTTTGGACATTCCGGCGAAGGGTTCCCAATCCCCGACAAGACTGGTACCCTTTCACGTCCAAATCTCTCAAACTCCGGGAGAGATTCTGAAAACCAAGGTTGACATGTTTCGAGTTCCTTTCAACATTTTGGAAATCCCGCTGAAACTTTGGACATTCTCGCGAAGGGTTCCCAGTCCCCGACAAGACTGGTACCCTTTCACGTCCAAATCTCTCAAACTCCGGGAGAGATTCTCAAAACCAAGGTTGACATGTTTCGAGTTCCTTTCAACATTTTGGAAATCCCGCTGAAACTTTGGACATTCTCACGAAGGGTTCCCAATCCCCGACAAGACTGGTACCCTTTCACGTCCAGATCTCTCAAACTCCGGGAGAGATTCTCAAAACCAAGGTTGACATGTTTCGAGTTCCTTTCAACATTTTGGAAATCCCGCTGAAACTTTGGACATTCTCGCGAAGGGTTCCCAATCCCCGACAAGACTGGTACCCTTTCACGTCCAAATCTCTCAAACTCCGGGAGAGATTCTCAAAACCAAGGTTGACATGTTTCGAGTTCCTTTCAACATTTTGGAAATCCCGCTGAAACTTTGGACATTCTCGCGAAGGGTTCCCAGTCCCCGACAAGACTGGTACCCTTTCACGTCCAAATCTCTCAAACTCCGGGAGAGATTCTCAAAACCAAGGTTGACATGATTCGAGTTTGTCTCACCATTTTGGAAATCCCGCTGAAACTTTGGACATTCCGGCGAAGGGTTCCCAATCCCCGACAAGACTGGTACCCTTTCACGTCCAAATCTCTCAAACTCCGGGAGAGATTCTCAAAACCAAGGTTGACATGTTTCGAGTTCCTTTCAACATTTTGGAAATCCCGCTGAAACTTTGGACATTCTCGCGAAGGGTTCCCAGTCCCCGACAAGACTGGTATCCTTTCACGTCCAAATCTCTCAAACTCCGGGAGAGATTCTCAAAACCAAGGTTGACATGTTTCGAGTTCCTTTCAACATTTTGGAAATCCCGCTGAAACTTTGGACATTCTCACGAAGGGTTCCCAATCCCCGACAAGACTGGTACCCTTTCACGTCCAGATCTCTCAAACTCCGGGAGAGATTCTCAAAACCAAGGTTGACATGTTTCGAGTTCCTTTCAACATTTTGGAAATCCCGCTGAAACTTTGGACATTCTCGCGAAGGGTTCCCAGTCCCCGACAAGACTGGTACCCTTTCACGTCCAAATCTCTCAAACTCCAGGAGAGATTCTCAAAACCAAGGTTGACATGTTTCGAGTTCCTTTCAACATTTTGGAAATCCCGCTGAAACTTTGGACATTCTCGCGAAGGGTTCCCAGTCCCCGACAAGACTGGTACCCTTTCACGTCCAAATCTCTCAAACTCCGGGAGAGATTCTCAAAACCAAGGTTGACATGATTCGAGTTTGTCTCAACATTTTGGAAATCCCGCTGAAACTTTGGACATTCCGGCGAAGGGTTCCCAATCCCCGACAAGACTGGTACCCTTTCACGTCCAAATCTCTCAAACTCCGGGAGAGATTCTGAAAACCAAGGTTGACATGTTTCGAGTTCCTTTCAACATTTTGGAAATCCCGCTGAAACTTTGGACATTCTCGCGAAGGGTTCCCAGTCCCCGACAAGACTGGTACCCTTTCACGTCCAAATCTCTCAAACTCCGGGAGAGATTCTCAAAACCAAGGTTGACATGTTTCGAGTTCCTTTCAACGTTTTGGAAATCCCGCTGAAACTTTGGACATTCTCACGAAGGGTTCCCAATCCCCGACAAGACTGGTACCCTTTCACGTCCAGATCTCTCAAACTCCGGGAGAGATTCTCAAAACCAAGGTTGACATGTTTCGAGTTCCTTTCAACATTTTGGAAATCCCGCTGAAACTTTGGACATTCTCGCGAAGGGTTCCCAATCCCCGACAAGACTGGTACCCTTTCACGTCCAAATCTCTCAAACTCCGGGAGAGATTCTCAAAACCAAGGTTGACATGTTTCGAGTTCCTTTCAACATTTTGGAAATCCCGCTGAAACTTTGGACATTCTCGCGAAGGGTTCCCAATCCCCGACAAGACTGGTACCCTTTCACGTCCAAATCTCTCAAACTCCGGGAGAGATTCTCAAAACCAAGGTTGACATGTTTCGAGTTCCTTTCAACATTTTGGAAATCCCGCTGAAACTTTGGACATTCTCGCGAAGGGTTCCCAATCCCCGACAAGACTGGTACCCTTTCACGTCCGAATCTCTCAAACTCCCAGAGAGATTCTCAAAACCAAGGTTGACATGTTTCGAGTTCCTCCCAATATTTTGGAAATCCCGCTGAAACTTTGGACATTCTCGCGAAGGGTTCCCAATCCCCGACAAGACTGGTACCCTTTCACGTCCAAATCTCTCAAACTCCGGGAGAGATTCTCAAAACCAAGGTTGACATGTTTCGAGTTCCTCTCAACATTTTGGAAATCCCGCTGAAACTTTGGACATTGTCGCGAAGGGTTCCCAATCCCCGACAAGACTGGTACCCTTTCACGTCCAAATCTCTCAAACTCCGGGAGAGATTCTCAAAACCAAGGTTGACATGTTTCGAGTTCCTCTCAACATTTTGGAAATCCCGCTGAAACTTTGGACATTCTCGCGAAGGGTTCCCAATCCCCGGACAAGACTGGTACCCTTTCACGTCCAAATCTCTCAAACTCCGGGAGAGATTCTCAAAACCAAGGTTGACATGTTTCGAGTTCCTTTCGACGCTTTGGAAATCCCGCTGAAACTTTGGACATTCTCGTGAAGGGTTCCCAATCCCCGACAAGACTGGTACCCTTTCACGTCCAAATCTCTCAAACTCCGGGAGAGATTCTCAAAACCAAGGTTGACATGTTTCGAGTTCCCCTCAACATTTTGGAAATCCCGCTGAAACTTTGGACATTCTCGCGAAGGGTTCCCAATCCCCGACAAGACTGGTACCCTTTCACGTCCAAATCTCTCAAACTCCGGGAGAGATTCTCAAAACCAAGGTTGACATGTTTCGAGTTCCTCTCAACATTTTGGAAATCACGCTGAAACTTTGGACATTCTCGCGAACGCTTCCCAATCCCCGACAAGACTGGTACCCTTTCACGTCCAAATCTCTCAAACTCCGGGAGAGATTCTCAAAACCAAGGTTGACATGGTTCGAGTTCCTCTCAACATTTTGGAAATCCCGCTGAAACTTTGGACATTCTCGCGAAGGGTTCCCAATCCCCGACAAGACTGGTACCCTTTCACGTCCAAATCTCTCAAACTCCGGGAGAGATTCTCAAAACCAAGGTTGACATGTTTCGAGTTCCTTTCAACATTTGGGAAATCCCGCTGAAACTTTGGACATTCTCGCGAAGGGTTCCCAATCCCCGACAAGACTGGTACCCTTTCACGTCCAAATCTCTCAAACTCCAGGAGAGATTCTCAAAACCAAGGTTGACATGTTTCGAGTTCCTCTCAACATTTTGGAAATCCCGCTGAAACTTTGGACATTCTGGCGAAGGGTTCCCAATCCCCGAGAAGACTGGTACCCTTTCACGTCCAAATCTCTCAAACTCCGGGAGAGATTCTCAAAACCAAGGTTGACATGTTTCGAGTTCCTCTCAACATTTTGGAAATCCCGCTGAAACTTTGGAAATTCTGGCGAAGGGTTCCCAATCCCCGACAAGACTGGTACCCTTTCACGTCCAAATCTCTCAAATTCCGGGAGAGATTCTCAAAACCAAGGTTGACATGTTTCGAGTTCCTCTCAACATTTTGGAAATCCCGCTGAAACTTTGGACATTCTCGCGAAGGGTTCCCAATCCCCGACAAGACTGGTACCCTTTCACGTCCAAATCTCTCAAACTCCGGGAGAGATTCTCAAAACCAAGGTTGACATGTTTCGAGTTCCTTTCAACATTTTGGAAATCCCGCTGAAACTTTGGACATTCTCGCGAAGGGTTCCCAATCCCCGACAAGACTGGTACCCTTTCACGTCCAAATCTCTCAAACTCCGGGAGAGATTCTCAAAACCAAGGTTGACATGTTTCGAGTTCCTCTCAACATTTTGGAAATCCCGCTGAAACTTTGGACATTCTCGCGAAGGGTTCCCAATCCCCAACAAGACTGGTACCCTTTCACGTCCAAATCTCTCAAACTCCGGGAGAGATTCTCAAAACCAAGGTTGACATGTTTCGAGTTCCTTTCAACATTTTGGAAATCCCGCTGAAACTTTGGACATTCTCGCGAAGGGTTCCCAATCCCCGACAAGACTGGTACCCTTTCAAAACGTCCAAATCTCTCAAACTCCGGGAGAGATTCTCAAAACCAAGGTTCACATGTTTCGAGTTCCTCTCAACATTTTGGAAATCCCGCTGAAACTTTGGACATTGTCGCGAAGGGTTCCCAATCCCCGACAAGACTGGTACCCTTTCACGTTTAAATCTCTCAAACTCCGGGAGAGATTCTCAAAACCATGGTTGACATGTTTCGAGTTCCTTTCAACATTTTGGAAATCCCGCTGAAACTTTGGACATTCTCGCGAAGGGTTCCCAGTCCCCGACAAGATTGGTACCCTTTCACGTCCAAATCTCTCAAACTCCGGGAGAGATTCTCAAAACCAAGGTTGACATGGTTCGAGTTCCTTTCAACATTTTGGAAATCCCGCTGAAACCTTGGACATTCTCGCGAAGGGTTCCCAATCCCCGACAAGATTGGTACCCTTTCACGTCCAAATCTCTCAAACTCCGGGAGAGATTCTCAAAACCAAGGTTGACATGTTTCGAGTTCCTCCCAACATTTTGGAAATCCCGCTGAAACTTTGGACATTCTCGCGAAGGGTTCCCAGTCCCCGACAAGACTGGTACCCTTTCACGTCCAAATCTCTCAAACTCCGGGAGAGATTCTCAAAACCAAGGTTGACATGTTTCGAGTTCCTCTCAACATTTTGGAAATCCCGCTGAAACTTTGGACATTCTCGCGAAGGGTTCCCAATCCCCGACAAGACTGGTACCCTTTCACGTCCAAATCTCTCAAACTCCGGGAGAGATTCTCAAAACCAAGGTTGACATGTTTCGAGTTCCTTTCAACATTTTGGAAATCCCGCTGAAACTTTGGACATTCTCGCGAAGGGTTCCCAATCCCCGACAAGACTGGTACCCTTTCACGTCCGAATCTCTCAAACTCCGGGAGAGATTCTCAAAACCAAGGTTGACATGTTTCGAGTTCCTCTCAACATTTTGGAAATCCCGCTGAAACTTTGGAAATTCTGGCGAAGGGTTCCCAATCCCCGACAAGACTGGTACCCTTTCACGTCCAAATCTCTCAAATTCCGGGAGAGATTCTCAAAACCAAGGTTGACATGTTTCGAGTTCCTCTCAACATTTTGGAAATCCCGCTGAAACTTTGGACATTCTCGCGAAGGGTTCCCAATCCCCGACAAGACTGGTACCCTTTCACGTCCAAATCTCTCAAACTCCGGGAGAGATTCTCAAAACCAAGGTTGACATGTTTCGAGTTCCTTTCAACATTTTGGAAATCCCGCTGAAACTTTGGACATTCTCGCGAAGGGTTCCCAATCCCCGACAAGACTGGTACCCTTTCACGTCCAAATCTCTCAAACTCCGGGAGAGATTCTCAAAACCAAGGTTGACATGTTTCGAGTTCCTCTCAACATTTTGGAAATCCCGCTGAAACTTTGGACATTCTCGCGAAGGGTTCCCAATCCCCAACAAGACTGGTACCCTTTCACGTCCGAATCTCTCAAACTCCGGGAGAGATTCTCAAAACCAAGGTTGACATGTTTCGAGTTCCTCTCAACATTTTGGAAATCCCGCTGAAACTTTGGACATTGTCGCGAAGGGTTCCCAATCCCCGACAAGACTGGTACCCTTTCACGTCCAAATCTCTCAAACTCCGGGAGAGATTCTCAAAACCAAGGTTGACATGTTTCGAGTTCCTCTCAACATTTTGGAAATCCCGCTGAAACTTTGGACATTCTCGCGAAGGGTTCCCAATCCCCGGACAAGACTGGTACCCTTTCACGTCCAAATCTCTCAAACTCCGGGAGAGATTCTCAAAACCAAGGTTGACATGTTTCGAGTTCCTTTCAACGTTTTGGAAATCCCGCTGAAACTTTGGACATTCTCGTGAAGGGTTCCCAATCCCCGACAAGACTGGTACCCTTTCACGTCCAAATCTCTCAAACTCCGGGAGAGATTCTCAAAACCAAGGTTGACATGTTTCGAGTTCCCCCCAACATTTTGGAAATCCCGCTGAAACTTTGGACATTCTCGCGAAGGGTTCCCAATCCCCGACAAGACTGGTACCCTTTCACGTCCAAATCTCTCAAACTCCGGGAGAGATTCTCAAAACCAAGGTTGACATGTTTCGAGTTCCTCTCAACATTTTGGAAATCACGCTGAAACTTTGGACATTCTTGCGAAGGCTTCCCAATCCCCGACAAGACTGGTACCCTTTCACGTCCAAATCTCTCAAACTCCGGGAGAGATTCTCAAAACCAAGGTTCACATGTTTCGAGTTCCCTTCAAAATTTTGGAAATCCCGCTGAAACTTTGGACATTCTCGCGAAGGGTTCCCAATCCCCGACAAGACTGGTACCCTTTCACGTCCAAATCTCTCAAACTCCAGGAGAGATTCTCAAAACCAAGGTTGACATGTTTCGAGTTCCTTTCAACGTATTGGAAATCCCGCTGAAACTTTGGACATTCTGGCGAAGGGTTCCCAATCCCCGACAAGACTGGTACCCTTTCACGTCCAAATCTCTCAAACTCCGGGAGAGATTCTCAAAACCATGGTTGACATGGTTCGAGTTCCTCTCAACATTTTGGAAATCCCGCTGAAACTTTGGACATTGTCGCGAAGGGTTCCCGATCCCCGACAAGATTGGTACCCTTTCACGTCCAAATCTCTCAAACTCCGGGAGAGATTCTCAAAACCAAGGTTGACATGTTTCGAGCTCCTCTCAACATTTTGGAAATCCCGCTGAAACTTTGGACATTCTCGCGAAGGGTTCCCAATCCCCGACAAGACTGGTACCCTTTCACGTCCAAATCTCTCAAACTCCGGGAGAGATTCTCAAAACCAAGGTTGACATGTTTCGAGTTCCTTTCAACGTTTTGGAAATCCCGCTGAAACTTTGGACATTCTTGTGAAGGGTTCCCAATCCCCGACAAGACTGGTACCCTTTCACGTCCAAATCTCTCAAACTCCGGGAGAGATTCTCAAAACCAAGGTTGACATGTTTCGAGTTCCTTTCAACATTTTGGAAATCCCGCTGAAACTTTGGACATTCTCGCGAAGGGTTCCCAATCCCCGACAAGACTGGTACCCTTTCACGTCCAAATCTCTCAAACTCCGGGAGAGATTCTCAAAACCAAGGTTGACATGTTTCGAGTTCCTTTCAACATTTTGGAAATCCCGCTGAAACTTTGGACATTGTCGCGAAGGGTTCCCAATCCCCGACAAGACTGGTACCCTTTCACGTCCAAATCTCTCAAACTCCGGGAGAGATTCTCAAAACCAAGGTTGACATGTTTCGAGTTCCCTTCAAAATTTTGGAAATCCCGCTGAAACTTTGGACATTCTCGCGAAGGGTTCCCAATCCCCGACAAGACTGGTACCCTTTCACGTCCAAATCTCTCAAACTCCAGGAGAGATTCTCAAAACCAAGGTTGACATGTTTCGAGTTCCTTTCAACGTATTGGAAATCCCGCTGAAACTTTGGACATTCTGGCGAAGGGTTCCCAATCCCCGACAAGACTGGTACCCTTTCACGTCCAAATCTCTCAAACTCCGGGAGAGATTCTCAAAACCAAGGTTGACATGTTTCGAGTTCCTCTCAACATTTTGGAAATCCCGCTGAAACTTTGCACATTCTGGCGAAGGGTTCCCAATCCCCGACAAGACTGGTACCCTTTCACGTCCAAATCTCTCAAATTCCGGGAGAGATTCTCAAAACCAAGGTTGACATGTTTCGAGTTCCTCTCAACATTTTGGAAATCCCGCTGAAACTTTGCACATTCTCGCGAAGGGTTCCCAATCCCCGACAAGACTGGTACCCTTTCACGTCCAAATCTCTCAAACTCCGGGAGAGATTCTCAAAACCAAGGTTGACATGTTTCGAGTTCCTTTCAACGTTTTGGAAATCCCGCTGAAACTTTGGACATTCTCGTGAAGGGTTCCCAATCCCCGACAAGACTGGTACCCTTTCACGTCCAAATCTCTCAAACTCCGGGAGAGATTCTCAAAACCAAGGTTGACATGTTTCGAGTTCCCCCCAACATTTTGGAAATCCCGCTGAAACTTTGGACATTCTCGCGAAGGGTTCCCAATCCCCGACAAGACTGGTACCCTTTCACGTCCAAATCTCTCAAACTCCGGGAGAGATTCTCAAAACCAAGGTTGACATGTTTCGAGTTCCTCTCAACATTTTGGAAATCACGCTGAAACTTTGGACATTCTTGCGAAGGCTTCCCAATCCCCGACAAGACTGGTACCCTTTCACGTCCAAATCTCTCAAACTCCGGGAGAGATTCTCAAAACCAAGGTTCACATGTTTCGAGTTCCCTTCAAAATTTTGGAAATCCCGCTGAAACTTTGGACATTCTCGCGAAGGGTTCCCAATCCCCGACAAGACTGGTACCCTTTCACGTCCAAATCTCTCAAACTCCAGGAGAGATTCTCAAAACCAAGGTTGACATGTTTCGAGTTCCTTTCAACGTATTGGAAATCCCGCTGAAACTTTGGACATTCTGGCGAAGGGTTCCCAATCCCCGACAAGACTGGTACCCTTTCACGTCCAAATCTCTCAAACTCCGGGAGAGATTCTCAAAACCATGGTTGACATGGTTCGAGTTCCTCTCAACATTTTGGAAATCCCGCTGAAACTTTGGACATTGTCGCGAAGGGTTCCCGATCCCCGACAAGATTGGTACCCTTTCACGTCCAAATCTCTCAAACTCCGGGAGAGATTCTCAAAACCAAGGTTGACATGTTTCGAGCTCCTCTCAACATTTTGGAAATCCCGCTGAAACTTTGGACATTCTCGCGAAGGGTTCCCAATCCCCGACAAGACTGGTACCCTTTCACGTCCAAATCTCTCAAACTCCGGGAGAGATTCTCAAAACCAAGGTTGACATGTTTCGAGTTCCTTTCAACGTTTTGGAAATCCCGCTGAAACTTTGGACATTCTTGTGAAGGGTTCCCAATCCCCGACAAGACTGGTACCCTTTCACGTCCAAATCTCTCAAACTCCGGGAGAGATTCTCAAAACCAAGGTTGACATGTTTCGAGTTCCTTTCAACATTTTGGAAATCCCGCTGAAACTTTGGACATTCTCGCGAAGGGTTCCCAATCCCCGACAAGACTGGTACCCTTTCACGTCCAAATCTCTCAAACTCCGGGAGAGATTCTCAAAACCAAGGTTGACATGTTTCGAGTTCCTTTCAACATTTTGGAAATCCCGCTGAAACTTTGGACATTGTCGCGAAGGGTTCCCAATCCCCGACAAGACTGGTACCCTTTCACGTCCAAATCTCTCAAACTCCGGGAGAGATTCTCAAAACCAAGGTTGACATGTTTCGAGTTCCCTTCAAAATTTTGGAAATCCCGCTGAAACTTTGGACATTCTCGCGAAGGGTTCCCAATCCCCGACAAGACTGGTACCCTTTCACGTCCAAATCTCTCAAACTCCAGGAGAGATTCTCAAAACCAAGGTTGACATGTTTCGAGTTCCTTTCAACGTATTGGAAATCCCGCTGAAACTTTGGACATTCTGGCGAAGGGTTCCCAATCCCCGACAAGACTGGTACCCTTTCACGTCCAAATCTCTCAAACTCCGGGAGAGATTCTCAAAACCAAGGTTGACATGTTTCGAGTTCCTCTCAACATTTTGGAAATCCCGCTGAAACTTTGCACATTCTGGCGAAGGGTTCCCAATCCCCGACAAGACTGGTACCCTTTCACGTCCAAATCTCTCAAATTCCGGGAGAGATTCTCAAAACCAAGGTTGACATGTTTCGAGTTCCTCTCAACATTTTGGAAATCCCGCTGAAACTTTGCACATTCTCGCGAAGGGTTCCCAATCCCCGACAAGACTGGTACCCTTTCACGTCCAAATCTCTCAAACTCCGGGAGAGATTCTCAAAACCAAGGTTGACATGTTTCGAGTTCCTTTCAACGTATTGGAAATCCCGCTGAAACTTTGGACATTCTGGCGAAGGGTTCCCAATCCCCGACAAGACTGGTACCCTTTCACGTCCAAATCTCTCAAACTCCGGGAGAGATTCTCAAAACCAAGGTTGACATGTTTCGAGTTCCTCTCAACATTTTGGAAATCCCGCTGAAACTTTGGACATTCTGGCGAAGGGTTCCCAATCCCCGACAAGACTGGTACCCTTTCACGTCCAAATCTCTCAAACTCCGAGAGAGATTCTCAAAACCAAGGTTGACATGTTTCGAGTTCCTTTCAACGTTTTGGAAATCCCGCTGAAACTTTGGACATTCTCGTGAAGGGTTCCCAATCCCCGACAAGACTGGTACCCTTTCACGTCCAAATCTCTCAAACTCCGGGAGAGATTCTCAAAACCAAGGTTGACATCTTTCGAGTTCCTTTCAACATTTTGGAAATCCCGCTGAAACTTTGGACATTCTGGCGAAGGGTTCCCAATCCCCGACAAGACTGGTACCCTTTCACGTCCAAATCTCTCAAACTCCGGGAGAGATTCTCAAAACCAAGGTTGACATGTTTCGAGTTCCTCTCAACATTTTGGAAATCCCGCTGAAACTTTGGGCATTCTCGCGAAGGGTTCCCAATCCCCAACAAGACTGGTACCCTTTCACGTCCAAATCTCTCAAACTCCGAGAGAGATTCTCAAAACCAAGGTTGACATGTTTCGAGTTCCTTTCAACGTTTTGGAAATCCCGCTGAAACTTTGGACATTCTCGCGAAGGGTTCCCAATCCCCGACAAGACTGGTACCCTTTCACGTCCAAATCTCTCAAACTCCGGGAGAGATTCTCAAAACCAAGGTTGACATGTTTCGAGTTCCTCTCAACATGTTGGAAATCCCGCTGAAACTTTGGACATTCTCGCGAAGGGTTCCCAATCCCCGACAAGACTGGTACCCTTTCACGTCCAAATCTCTCAAACTCCGGGAGAGATTCTCAAAACCAAGGTTGACATGTTTCGAGTTCCTCTCAACATTTTGGAAATCCCGCTGAAACTTTGGGCATTCTCGCGAAGGGTTCCCAATCCCCAACAAGACTGGTACCCTTTCACGTCCAAATCTCTCAAACTCCGGGAGAGATTCTCAAAACCAAGGTTGACATGTTTCGAGTTCCTCTCAACATTTTGGAAATCCCGCTGAAACTTTGGACATTCTCGCGAAGGGTTCCCAATCCCCGACAAGACTGGTACACTTTCACGTCCAAATCTCTCAAACTCCGGGAGAGATTCTCAAAACCAAGGTTGACATGTTTCGAGTTCCTCTCAACATTTTGGAAATCCCGCTGAAACTTTGGACATTCTCGCGAAGGGTTCCCAATCCCCGACAAGACTGGTACCCTTTCACGTCCAAATCTCTCAAACTCCGGGAGAGATTCTCAAAACCAAGGTTGACATGTTTCGAGTTCCTTTCAACATTTTGGAAATCCCGCTGAAACTTTGGACATTCTGGCGAAGGGTTCCCAATCCCCGAAAAGACTGGTACCCTTTCACGTCCAAATCTCTCAAACTCCGGGAGAGATTCTCAAAACCAAGGTTGACATGTTTCGAGTTCCTCTCAACATTTTGGAAATCCCGCTGAAACTTTGGACATTCTCGCGAAGGGTTCCCAATCCCCGACAAGACTGGTACCCTTTCACGTCCAAATCTCTCAAACTCCGGGAGAGATTCTCAAAACCAAGGTTGACATGTTTCGAGTTCCTCTCAACATTTTGGAAATCCCGCTGAAACTTTGGACATTGTCGCGAAGGGTTCCCAATCCCCGACAAGACTGGTACCCTTTCACGTCCAAATCTCTCAAACTCCCAGAGAGATTCTCAAAACCAAGGTTGACATGTTTCGAGTTCCTTTCAACGTTTTGGAAATCCCGCTGAAACTTTGGACATTCTCGCGAAGGGTTCCCAATCCCCGACAAGACTGGTACCCTTTCACGTCCAAATCTCTCAAACTCCGGGAGAGATTCTCAAAACCAAGGTTGACATGTTTCGAGTTCCTCTCAACATTTTGGAAATCCCGCTGAAACTTTGGACATTCTCGCGAAGGGTTCCCAATCCACGACAAGACTGGTACCCTTTCACGTCCAAATCTCTCAAACTCCGGGAGAGATTCTCAAAACCAAGGTTGACATGGTTCGAGTTCCTTTCAACATTTTGGAAATCCCGCTGAAACTTTGGACATTCTCGCGAAGGGTTCCCAATCCCCGACAAGACTGGTACCCTTTCACGTCCAAATCTCTCAAACTCCGGGAGAGATTCTCAAAACCAAGGTTGACATGTTTCGAGTTCCTTTCAACATTTGGGAAATCCCGCTGAAACTTTGGACATACTCGCGAAGGGTTCCCAATCCCCGACAAGACTGGTACCCTTTCACGTCCAAATCTCTCAAACTCCAGGAGAGATTCTCAAAACCAAGGTTGACATGTTTCGAGTTCCTCTCAACGTATTGGAAATCCCGCTGAAACTTTGGACATTCTGGCGAAGGGTTCCCAATCCCCGACAAGACTGGTACCCTTTCACGTCCAAATCTCTCAAACTCCGGGAGAGATTCTCAAAACCAAGGTTGACATGTTTCGAGTTCCTCTCAACATTTTGGAAATCCCGCTGAAACTTTGGAAATTCTGGCGAAGGGTTCCCAATCCCCGACAAGACTGGTACCCTTTCACGTCCAAATCTCTCAAATTCCGGGAGAGATTCTCAAAACCAAGGTTGACATGTTTCGAGTTCCTCTCAACATTTTGGAAATCCCGCTGAAACTTTGGACATTCTCGCGAAGGGTTCCCAATCCCCGACAAGACTGGTACCCTTTCACGTCCAAATCTCTCAAACTCCGGGAGAGATTCTCAAAACCAAGGTTGACATGTTTCGAGTTCCTTTCAACATTTTGGAAATCCCGCTGAAACTTTGGACATTCTGGCGAAGGGTTCCCAATCCCCGACAAGACTGGTACCCTTTCACGTCCAAATCTCTCAAACTCCGGGAGAGATTCTCAAAACCAAGGTTGACATGTTTCGAGTTCCTCTCAACATTTTGGAAATCCCGCTGAAACTTTGGACATTCTCACGAAGGGTTCCCAATCCCCGACAAGACTGGTACCCTTTCACGTCCAAATCTCTCAAACTCCGGGAGAGATTCTCAAAACCAAGGTTGACATGTTTCGAGTTCCTTTCAACATTTTGGAAATCCCGCTGAAACTTTGGACATTCTCGCGAAGGGTTCCCAATCCCCGACAAGACTGGTACCCTTTCAAAACGTCCAAATCTCTCAAACTCCGGGAGAGATTCTCAAAACCAAGGTTCACATGTTTCGAGTTCCTCTCAACATTTTGGAAATCCCGCTGAAACTTTGGACAATGTCGCGAAGGGTTCCCAATCCCCGACAAGACTGGTACCCTTTCACGTTTAAATCTCTCAAACTCCGGGAGAGATTCTCAAAACCATGGTTGACATGTTTCGAGTTCCTTTCAACATTTTGGAAATCCCGCTGAAACTTTGGACATTCTCGCGAAGGGTTCCCAGTCCCCGACAAGATTGGTACCCTTTCACGTCCAAATCTCTCAAACTCCGGGAGAGATTCTCAAAACCAAGGTTGACATGGTTCGAGTTCCTTTCAACATTTTGGAAATCCCGCTGAAACCTTGGACATTCTCGCGAAGGGTTCCCAATCCCCGACAAGATTGGTACCCTTTCACGTCCAAATCTCTCAAACTCCGGGAGAGATTCTCAAAACCAAGGTTAACATGGTTCGAGTTCCTTTCAACATTTGGGAAATCCCGCTGAAACTTTGGACATTCTCGCGAAGGGTTCCCAATCCCCGGACAAGACTGGTACCCTTTCACGTCCAAATCTCTCAAACTCCAGGAGAGATTCTCAAAACCAAGGTTCACATGTTTCGAGTTCCTTTCAACGTTTTGGAAATCCCGCTGAAACTTTGGACATTCTCGCGAAGGGTTCCCAATCCCCGACAAGACTGGTACACTTTCACGTCCAAATCTCTCAAACTCCGGGAGAAGATTCTCAAAACCAAGGTTGACATGTTTCGAGTTCCTCTCAACATTTTGGAAATCCCGCTGAAACTTTGGATATTCTCGCGAAGGGTTCCCAATCCCCGACAAGACTGGTACCCTTTCACGTCCAAATCTCTCAAACTCCGGGAGAGATTCTCAAAACCAAGGTTGACATGTTTCGAGTTCCTCTCAACATTTTGGAAATCCCGCTGAAACTTTGGACATTCTCGCGAAGGGTTCCCAATCCCCGACAAGACTGGTACCCTTTCACGTCCAAATCTCTCAAACTCCGGGAGAGATTCTCAAAACCAAGGTTGACATGTTTCGAGTTCCTCCCAACATTTTGGAAATCCCGCTGAAACTTTGGACATTCTCGCGAAGGGTTCCCAATCCCCGACAAGACTGGTACCCTTTCACGTCCAAATCTCTCAAACTCCATGAGAGATTCTCAAAACCAAGGTTGACATGTTTCGAGTTCCTTTCAACGTATTGGAAATCCCGCTGCAACTTTGGACATTCTCGCGAAGGGTTCCCAATCCCCGACAAGACTGGTACCCTTTCACGTCCAAATCTCTCAAACTCCGGGAGAGATTCTCAAAACCAAGGTTGACATGTTTCGAGTTCCTCCCAACATTTTGGAAATCCCGCTGAAACTTTGGACATTCTCGCGAAGGGTTCCCAATCCCCGACAAGACTGGTACCCTTTCACGTCCGAATCTCTCAAACTCCGGGAGAGATTCTCAAAACCAAGGTTGACATGTTTCGAGTTCCTCTCAACATTTTGGAAATCCCGCTGAAACTTTGGACATTGTCGCGAAGGGTTCCCAATCCCCGACAAGACTGGTACCCTTTCACGTCCAAATCTCTCAAACTCCGGGAGAGATTCTCAAAACCAAGGTTGACATGTTTCGAGTTCCTCTCAACATTTTGGAAATCCCGCTGAAACTTTGGACATTCTCGCGAAGGGTTCCCAATCCCCGGACAAGACTGGTACCCTTTCACGTCCAAATCTCTCAAACTCCGGGAGAGATTCTCAAAACCAAGGTTGACATGTTTCGAGTTCCTTTCAACGTTTTGGAAATCCCGCTGAAACTTTGGACATTCTCGCGAAGGGTTCCCAATCCCCGACAAGACTGGTACCCTTTCACGTCCAAATCTCTCAAACTCCGGGAGAGATTCTCAAAACCAAGGTTGACATGTTTCGAGTTCCCCTCAACATTTTGGAAATCCCGCTGAAACTTTGGACATTCTCGCGAAGGGTTCCCAATCCCCGACAAGACTGGTACCCTTTCACGTCCAAATCTCTCAAACTCCGGGAGAGATTCTCAAAACCAAGGTTGACATGTTTCGAGTTCCTCTCAACATTTTGGAAATCACGCTGAAACTTTGGACATTCTTGCGAAGGCTTCCCAATCCCCGACAAGACTGGTACCCTTTCACGTCCAAATCTCTCAAACTCCGGGAGAGATTCTCAAAACCAAGGTTCACATGTTTCGAGTTCCCTTCAAAATTTTGGAAACCCCGCTGAAACTTTGGACATTCTCGCGAAGGGTTCCCAATCCCCGACAAGACTGGTACCCTTTCACGTCCAAATCTCTCAAACTCCATGAGAGATTCTCAAAACCAAGGTTGACATGTTTCGAGTTCCTTTCAACGTATTGGAAATCCAGCTGAAACTTTGGACATTCTGGCGAAGGGTTCCCAATCCCCGACAAGACTGGTACCCTTTCACGTCCAAATCTCTCAAACTCCGGGAGAGATTCTCAAAACCGAGGTTGACATGTTTCGAGTTCCTCTCAACATTTTGGAAATCCCGCTGAAACTTTGGACATTGTCGCGAAGGGTTCCCAATCCCCGACAAGACTGGTACCCTTTCACGTCCAAATCTCTCAAACTCCGGGAGAGATTCTCAAAACCAAGGTTGACATGTTTCGAGCTCCTCTCAACATTTTGGAAATCCCGCTGAAACTTTGGACATTCTCGCGAAGGGTTCCCAATCCCCGACAAGACTGGTACCCTTTCACGTCCAAATCTCTCAAACTCCGGGAGAGATTCTCAAAACCAAGGTTGACATGTTTCGAGTTCCTTTCAACGTTTTGGAAATCCCGCTGAAACTTTGGACATTCTCGTGAAGGGTTCCCAATCCCCGACAAGACTGGTACCCTTTCACGTCCAAATCTCTCAAACTCCGGGAGAGATTCTCAAAACCAAGGTTGACATGTTTCGAGTTCCCCTCAACATTTTGGAAATCCCGCTGAAACTTTGGACATTCTCGCGAAGGGTTCCCAATCCCCTACAAGACTGGTACCCTTTCACGTCCAAATCTCTCAAACTCCGGGAGAGATTCTCAAAACCAAGGTTGACATGTTTCGAGTTCCTCTCAACATTTTGGAAATCCCGCTGAAACTTTGGACATTCTCGCGAAGGGTTCCCAATCCCCGACAAGACTGGTACCCTTTCACGTCCAAATCTCTCAAACTCCGGGAGAGATTCTCAAAACCAAGGTTGACATGTTTCGAGTTCCTTTCAACATTTTGGAAATCCCGCTGAAACTTTGGACATTGTCGCGAAGGGTTCCCAATCCCCGACAAGACTGGTACCCTTTCACGTCCAAATCTCTCAAACTCCGGGAGAGATTCTCAAAACCAAGGTTGACATGTTTCGAGTTCCTCTCAACATTTTGGAAATCCCGCTGAAACTTTGGACATTCTCGCGAAGGGTTCCCAATCCCCGACAAGACTGGTACCCTTTCACGTCCAAATCTCTCAAACTCCAGGAGAGATTCTCAAAACCAAGGTTGACATGTTTCGAGTTCCTTTCAACGTATTGGAAATCCCGCTGAAACTTTGGACATTCTGGCGAAGGGTTCCCAATCCCCGACAAGACTGGTACCCTTTCACGTCCAAATCTCTCAAACTCCGGGAGAGATTCTCAAAACCAAGGTTGACATGTTTCGAGTTCCTCTCAACATTTTGGAAATCCCGCTGAAACTTTGCACATTCTGGCGAAGGGTTCCCAATCCCCGACAAGACTGGTACCCTTTCACGTCCAAATCTCTCAAATTCCGGGAGAGATTCTCAAAACCAAGGTTGACATGTTTCGAGTTCCTCTCAACATTTTGGAAATCCCGCTGAAACTTTGGACATTCTCGCAAAGGGTTCCCAATCCCCGACAAGACTGGTACCCTTTCACGTCCAAATCTCTCAAACTCCGGGAGAGATTCTCAAAACCAAGGTTGACATGTTTCGAGTTCCTTTCAACGTATTGGAAATCCCGCTGAAACTTTGGACATTCTGGCGAAGGGTTCCCAATCCCCGACAAGACTGGTACCCTTTCACGTCCAAATCTCTCAAACTCCGGGAGAGATTCTCAAAACCAAGGTTGACATGTTTCGAGTTCCTCTCAACATTTTGGAAATCCCGCTGAAACTTTGGACATTCTGGCGAAGGGTTCCCAATCCCCGACAAGACTGGTACCCTTTCACGTCCAAATCTCTCAAATTCCGGGAGAGATTCTCAAAACCAAGGTTGACATGTTTCGAGTTCCTCTCAACATTTTGGAAATCCCGCTGAAACTTTGGGCATTCTCGCGAAGGGTTCCCAATCCCCGACAAGACTGGTACCCTTTCACGTCCAAATCTCTCAAACTCCGAGAGAGATTCTCAAAACCAAGGTTGACATGTTTCGAGTTCCTTTCAACGTTTTGGAAATCCCGCTGAAACTTTGGACATTCTCGTGAAGGGTTCCCAATCCCCGACAAGACTGGTACCCTTTCACGTCCAAATCTCTCAAACTCCGGGAGAGATTCTCAAAACCAAGGTTGACATGTTTCGAGTTCCCCTCAACATTTTGGAAATCCCGCTGAAACTTTGGACATTCTCGCGAAGGGTTCCCAATCCCCTACAAGACTGGTACACTTTCACGTCCAAATCTCTCAAACGCCGGGAGAGATTCTCAAAACCAAGGTTGACATGTTTCGAGTTCCTCTCAACATTTTGGAAATCCCGCTGAAACTTTGGACATTCTCGCGAAGGGTTCCCAATCCCCGACAAGACTGGTACCCTTTCACGTCCAAATCTCTCAAACTCCGGGAGAGATTCTCAAAACCAAGGTTGACATGTTTCGAGTTCCTCTCAACATGTTGGAAATCCCGCTGAAACTTTGGACATTCTCGCGAAGGGTTCCCAATCCCCGACAAGACTGGTACCCTTTCACGTCCAAATCTCTCAAACTCCGGGAGAGATTCTCAAAACCAAGGTTGACATGTTTCGAGTTCCTCTCAACATTTTGGAAATCCCGCTGAAACTTTGGGCATTCTCGCGAAGGGTTCCCAATCCCCAACAAGACTGGTACCCTTTCACGTCCAAATCTCTCAAACTCCGGGAGAGATTCTCAAAACCAAGGTTGACATGTTTTGAGTTCCTCTCAACATTTTGGAAATCCCGCTGAAACTTTGGACATTCTCGCGAAGGGTTCCCAATCCCCGACAAGACTGGTACACTTTCACGTCCAAATCTCTCAAACTCCGGGAGAGATTCTCAAAACCAAGGTTGACATGTTTCGAGTTCCTCTCAACATTTTGGAAATCCCGCTGAAACTTTGGACATTCTCGCGAAGGGTTCCCAATCCCCGACAAGACTGGTACCCTTTCACGTCCAGATCTCTCAAACTCCGGGAGAGATTCTCAAAACCAAGGTTGACATGTTTCGAGTTCCTTTCAACATTTTGGAAATCCCGCTGAAACTTTGGACATTCTCGCGAAGGGTTCCCAATCCCCGACAAGACTGGTACCCTTTCACGTCCAAATCTCTCAAACTCCGGGAGAGATTCTCAAAACCAAGGTTGACATGTTTCGAGTTCCTCTCAACATTTTGGAAATCCCGCTGAAACTTTGGACATTCTCGCGAAGGGTTCCCAATCCCCGACAAGACTGGTACCCTTTCACGTCCAAATCTCTCAAACTCCGGGAGAGATTCTCAAAACCAAGGTTGACATGTTTCGAGTTCCTCTCAACATTTTGGAAATCCCGCTGAAACTTTGGACATTCTCGCGAAGGGTTCCCAATCCCCGACAAGACTGGTACCCTTTCACGTCCAAATCTCTCAAACTCCCAGAGAGATTCTCAAAACCAAGGTTGACATGTTTCGAGTTCCTTTCAACGTTTTGGAAATCCAGCTGAAACTTTGGACATTCTCGCGAAGGGTTCCCAATCCCCGACAAGACTGGTACCCTTTCACGTCCAAATCTCTCAAACTCCGGGAGAGATTCTCAAAACCAAGGTTGACATGTTTCGAGTTCCTCTCAACATTTTGGAAATCCCGCTGAAACTTTGGACATTCTCGCGAAGGGTTCCCAATCCCCGACAAGACTGGTACCCTTTCACGTCCAAATCTCTCAAACTCCGGGAGAGATTCTCAAAACCAAGGTTGACATGTTTCGAGTTCCTCTCAACATTTTGGAAATCCCGCTGAAACTTTGGACATTCTCGCGAAGGGTTCCCAATCCCCGACAAGACTGGTACCCTTTCACGTCCAAATCTCTCAAACTCCGGGAGAGATTCTCAAAACCAAGGTTGACATGTTTCGAGTTCCTTTCAACGTTTTGGAAATCACGCTGAAACTTTGGACATTCTCGCGAAGGGTTCCCAATCCCCGACAAGACTGGTACCCTTTCACGTCCAACTCTCTCAAACTCCGGGAGAGATTCTCAAAACCAAGGTTGACATGTTTCGAGTTCCTTTCAACATTTTGGAAATCCCACTGAAACTTTGGACATTCACGCGAAGGGTTCCCAATCCCCGACAAGACTGGTACCCTTTCAAGTCCAGATCTCTCAAACTCCGGGAGAGATTCTCAAAACCAAGGTTGACATGTTTCGAGTTCCTCTCAACATTTTGGAAATCCTGCTGAAACTTTGGACATTGTCGCGAAGGGTTCCCAATCCCCGACAAGACTGGTACCCTTTCACGTCCAAATCTCTCAAACTCCGGGAGAGATTCTCAAAACCAAGGTTGACATGTTTCGAGTTCCTCTCAACATTTTGGAAATCCCGCTGAAACTTTGGACATTCTCGCGAAGGGTTCCCGATCCCCGACACGATTGGTACCCTTTCACGTCCAAATCTCTCAAACTCCGGGAGAGATTCTCAAAACCAAGGTTGACATGTTTCGAGTTCCTTTCAACATTTTGGAAATCCCACTGAAACTTTGGACATTCTCGCGAAGGGTTCCCAATCCCCGACAAGACTGGTACCCTTTCACGTCCAAATCTCTCAAACTCCGGGAGAGATTCTCAAAACCAAGGTTGACATGTTTCGAGTTCCTTTCAACATTTTGGAAATCCCGCTGAAACTTTGGACATTCTCGCGAAGGGTTCCCAATCCCCGACAAGATTGGTACCCTTTCACGTCCAAATCTCTCAAACTCCGGGAGAGATTCTCAAAACCAAGGTTGACATGTTTCGAGTTCCTTTCAACATTTTGGAAATCCCGCTGAAACTTTGGACATTCTCGCGAAGGGTTCCCAATCCCCGACAAGATTGGTACCCTTTCACGTCCAAATCTCTCAAACTCCGGGAGAGATTCTCAAAACCAAGGTTGACATGTTTCGAGTTCCTTTCAACATTTTGGAAATCCCGCTGAAACTTTGGACATTCTCGCGAAGGGTTCCCAATCCCCGACAAGATTGGTACCCTTTCACGTCCAAATCTCTCAAACTCCGGGAGAGATTCTCAAAACCAAGGTTCACATGTTTCGAGTTCCTTTCAACATTTTGGAAATCCCGCTGAAACTTTGGACATTCTCGCGAAGGGTTCCCAATCCCCGACAAGATTGGTACCCTTTCACGTCCAAATCTCTCAAACTCCGGGAGAGATTCTCAAAACCAAGGTTCACATGTTTCGAGTTCCTTTCAACATTTTGGAAATCCCGCTGAAACTTTGGACATTCTCGCGAAGGGTTCCCAATCCCCGACAAGACTGGTACCCTTTCACGTCCAAATCTCTCAAACTCCGGGAGAGATTCTCAAAACCAAGGTTGACATGTTTCGAGTTCCTCTCAACATTTTGGAAATCCCGCTGAAACTTTGGACATTCTCGCGAAGCGTTCCCAATCCCCGACAAGACTGGTACCCTTTCACGTCCAAATCTCTCAAACTCCGGGAGAGATTCTCAAAACCAAGGTTGACATGTTTCGAGTTCCTCTCAACATTTTGGAAATCCCGCTGAAACTTTGGACATTCTGGCGAAGGGTTCCCAATCCCCGACAAGACTGGTACCCTTTCACGTCCAAATCTCTCAAACTCCGGGAGAGATTCTCAAAACCAAGGTTGACATGTTTCGAGTTCCTCTCAACATTTTGGAAATCCCGCTGAAACTTTGGACATTCTCGCGAAGGGTTCCCGATCCCCGACAAGACTGGTACCCTTTCACGTCCAAATCTCTCAAACTCCGGGAGAGATTCTCAAAACCAAGGTTGACATGTTTCGAGTTCCTTTCAACGTTTTGGAAATCCCGCTGAAACTTTGGACATTCTCGCGAAGGGTTCCCAATCCCCGACAAGACTGGTACCCTTTCACGTCCAAATCTCTCAAACTCCGGGAGAGATTCTCAAAACCAAGGTTGACATGTTTCGAGTTCCTTTCAACATTTTGGAAATCCCGCTGAAACTTTGGACATTCTCGCGAAGGGTTCCCAATCCCCGACAAGACTGGTACCCTTTCACGTCCAAATCTCTCAAACTCCGGGAGAGATTCTCAAAACCAAGGTTGACATGTTTCGAGTTCCTTTCAACATTTTGGAAATCCCGCTGAAACTTTGGACATTCTCGCGAAGGGTTCCCAATCCCCGACAAGACTGGTACCTTTTCACGTCCAAATCTCTCAAACTCCGGGAGAGATTCTCAAAACCAAGGTTGACATGTTTCGAGTTCCTCTCAACATTTTGGAAATCCCGCTGAAACTTTGGACATTCTCGCGAAGGGTTCCCAATCCCCGACAAGACTGGTACCCTTTCACATCCAAATCTCTCAAACTCCGGGAGAGATTCTCAAAACCAAGGTTGACATGTTTCGAGTTCCTTTCAACGTTTTGGAAATCACGCTGAAACTTTGGACATTCTCGCAAAGGGTTCCCAATCCCCGACAAGACTGGTACCCTTTCACGTCCAAATCTCTCAAACTCCGGGAGAGATTCTCAAAACCGAGGTTGACATGTTTCGAGTTCCTTTCAACATTTTGGAAATCCCGCTGAAACTTTGGACATTCTCGCGAAGGGTTCCCAATCCCCGACAAGACTGGTACCCTTTCACGTCCAAATCTCTCAAACTCCGGGAGAGATTCTCAAAACCAAGGTTGACATGTTTCGAGTTCCTCTCAACATTTTGGAAATCCCGCTGAAACTTTGGACATTCTCGCGAAGGGTTCCCAATCCCCGACAAGACTGGTACCCTTTCACGTCCAAATCTCTCAAACTCCGGGAGAGATTCTCAAAACCAAGGTTGACATGTTTCGAGTTCCTCTCGACATTTTGGAAATCCCGCTGAAACTTTGGACATTCTGGCGAAGGGTTCCCGATCCCCGACACGATTGGTACCATTTCACGTCCAAATCTCTCAAACTCCGGGAGAGATTCTCAAAACCAAGGTTCACATGTTTCGAGTTCCTTTCAACATTTTGGAAATCCCGCTGAAACTTTGGACATTCTCACGAAGGGTTCCCAATCCCCGACAAGATTGGTACCCTTTCACGTCCAAATCTCTCAAACTCCGGGAGAGATTCTCAAAACCAAGGTTCACATGTTTCGAGTTCCTTTCAACATTTTGGAAATCCCGCTGAAACTTTGGACATTCTCGCGAAGGGTTCCCAATCCCTGACAAGATTGGTACCCTTTCACGTCCAAATCTCTCAAACTCCGGGAGAGATTCTCAAAACCAAGGTTGACATGTTTCGAGTTCCTCTCAACATTTTGGAAATCCCGCTGAAACTTTGGACATTCTCGCGAAGGGTTCCCAATCCCCGACAAGATTGGTACCCTTTCACGTCCAAATCTCTCAAACTCCGGGAGAGATTCTCAAAACCAAGGTTGACATGTTTCGAGTTCCTCTCAACATTTTGGAAATCCCGCTGAAACTTTGGACATTCTCGCGAAGGGTTCCCAATCCCCGACAAGATTGGTACCCTTTCACGTCCAAATCTCTCAAACTCCGGGAGAGATTCTCAAAACCAAGGTTCACATGTTTCGAGTTCCTTTCAACATTTTGGAAATCCCGCTGAAACTTTGGACATTCTCGCGAAGGGTTCCCAATCCCCGACAAGACTGGTACCCTTTCACGTCCAAATCTCTCAAACTCCGGGAGAGATTCTCAAAACCAAGGTTCACATGTTTCGAGTTTTTTTCAACATTTTGGAAATCCCGCTGAAACTTTGGACATTGTCGCGAAGGGTTCCCAATCCCCGACAAGATTGGCACCCTTTCACGTCCAAATCTCTCAAACTCCGGGAGAGATTCTCAAAACCAAGGTTGACATGGTTCGAGTTCCTCTCAACATTTTGGAAATCCCGCTGAAACTTTGGACATTGTCGCGAAGGGTTCCCAATCCCCGACAAGATTGGCACCCTTTCACGTCCAAATCTCTCAAACTCCGGGAGAGATTCTCAAAACCAAGGTTGACATGTTTCGAGTTCCTTTCAACATTTTGGAAATCCCGCTGAAACTTTGGACATTGTCGCGAAGGGTTCCCGATCCCCGACAAGATTGGTACCCTTTCACGTCCAAATCTCTCAAACTCCGGGAGAGATTCTCAAAACCAAGGTTGACATGTTTCGAGTTTCTTTCAACATTTTGGAAATCCCGCTGAAACTTTGGACATTCTCGCGAAGGGTTCCCAATCCCCGACAAGATTGGTACCCTTTCACGTCCAAATCTCTCAAACTCCGGGAGAGATTCTCAAAACCATGGTTGACATGGTTCGAGTTCCTTTCAACATTTTGGAAATCCCGCTGAAACTTTGGACATTCTCGCGAAGGGTTCCCAGTCCCCGACAAGATTGGTACCCTTTCACGTCCAAATCTCTCAAACTCCAGGAGAGATTCTCAAAACCAAGGTTGACATGGTTCGAGTTCCTTTCAACATTTTGGAAATCCCGCTGAAACTTTGGACATTCTCGCGAAGGGTTACCAATCCCCGACAAGATTGGTACCCTTTCACGTCCAAATCTCTCAAACTCCGGGAGAGATTCTCAAAACCAAGGTTAACATGGTTCGAGTTCCTTTCAACATTTGGGAAATCCCGCTGAAACTTTGGACATTCGCGCGAAGGGTTCCCAATCCCCAACAAGACTGGTACCCTTTCACGTCCAAATCTCTCAAACTCCGGGAGAGATTCTCAAAACCAAGGTTGACATGTTTCGAGTTCCTCTCAACATTTTGGAAATCCCGCTGAAACTTTGGACATTCTCGCGAAGGGTTCCCGATCCCCGACATGATTGGTACCCTTTCACGTCCAAATCTCTCAAACTCTGGGAGAGATTCTCAAAACCAAGGTTGACATGTTTCGAGTTCCTTTCAACATTTTGGAAATCTCACTGAAACTTTGGACATTCTCGCGAAGGGTTCCCAATCCCCGACAAGATTGGTACCCTTTCACGTCCAAATCTCTCAAACTCCGGGAGAGATTCTCAAAACCAAGGTTGACATGTTTCGAGTTCCTTTCAACATTTTGGAAATCCCGCTGAAACTTTGGACATTCTGGCGAAGGGTTCCCAATCCCCGACAAGATTGGTACCCTTTCACGTCCAAATCTCTCAAACTCCGGGAGAGATTCTCAAAACCAAGGTTGACATGTTTCGAGTTCCTTTCAACATTTTGGAAATCCCGCTGAAACTTTGGACATTCTTGCGAAGGGTTCCCGATCCCCGACAAGATTGGTACCCTTTCACGTCCAGATCTCTCAAACTCCGGGAGAGATTCTCAAAACCAAGGTTGACATGGTTCGAGTTCCTCTCAACATTTTGGAAATCCCGCTGAAACTTTGGACATTCTCGCGAAGGGTTCCCAATCCCCGACAAGATTGGCACCCTTTCACGTCCAAATCTCTCAAACTCCGGGAGAGATTCTCAAAACCAAGGTTGACATGTTTCGAGTTCCTCTCAACATTTTGGAAATCCCGCTGAAACTTTGGACATTGTCGCGAAGGGTTCCCGATCCCCGACAAGATTGGTACCCTTTCACGTCCAGATCTCTCAAACTCCGGGAGAGATTCTCAAAACCAAGGTTGACATGGTTCGAGTTCCTCTCAACATTTTGGAAATCCCGCTGAAACTTTGGACATTCTCGCGAAGGGTTCCCAATCCCCGACAAGATTGGCACCCTTTCACGTCCAAATCTCTCAAACTCCGGGAGAGATTCTCAAAACCAAGGTTGACATGTTTCGAGTTCCTCTCAACATTTTGGAAATCCCGCTGAAACTTTGGACATTGTCGCGAAGGGTTCCCGATCCCCGACAAGATTGGTACCCTTTCACGTCCAAATCTCTCAAACTCCGGGAGAGATTCTCAAAACCAAGGTTGACATGTTTCGAGTTTCTTTCAACATTTTGGAAATCCCGCTGAAACTTTGGACATTCTCGCGAAGGGTTCCCAATCCCCGACAAGATTGGTACCCTTTCACGTCCAAATCTCTCAAACTCCGGGAGAGATTCTCAAAACCATGGTTGACATGGTTCGAGTTCCTTTCAACATTTTGGAAATCCCGCTGAAACTTTGGACATTGTCGCGAAGGGTTCCCAGTCCCCGACAAGATTGGTACACTTTCACGTCCAAATCTCTCAAACTCCAGGAGAGATTCTCAAAACCAAGGTTGACATGGTTCGAGTTCCTTTCAACATTTTGGAAATCCCGCTGAAACTTTGGACATTCTCGCGAAGGGTTCCCAATCCCCGACAAGACTGGTACCCTTTCACGTCCAAATCTCTCAAACTCCGGGAGAGATTCTCAAAACCAAGGTTAACATGGTTCGAGTTCCTTTCAACATTTGGGAAATCCCGCTGAAACTTTGGACATTCTCGCGAAGGGTTCCCAATCCCCAACAAGACTGGTACCCTTTCACGTCCAAATCTCTCAAACTCCGGGAGAGATTCTCAAAACCAAGGTTGACATGTTTCGAGTTCCTCTCAACATTTTGGAAATCCCGCTGAAACTTTGGACATTCTCGCGAAGGGTTCCCAATCCCAGACATGATTGGTACCCTTTCACGTCCAAATCTCTCAAACTCCGGGAGAGATTCTCAAAACCAAGGTTGACATGTTTCGAGTTCCTTTCAACATTTTGGAAATCTCACTGAAACTTTGGACATTCTCGCGAAGGGTTCCCAATCCCCGACAAGATTGGTACCCTTTCACGTCCAAATCTCTCAAACTCCGGGAGAGATTCTCAAAACCAAGGTTGACATGTTTCGAGTTCCTTTCAACATTTTGGAAATCCCGCTGAAACTTTGGACATTCTCGCGAAGGGTTCCCAATCCCCGACAAGATTGGTACCCTTTCACGTCCAATTCTCTCAAACTCCGGGAGAGATTCTCAAAACCAAGTTTGACATGTTTCGAGTTCCTCTCAACATTTTGGAAATCCCACTGAAACTTTGGACATTCTCGCGAAGGGTTCCCAATCCCCGACAAGACTGGTACCCTTTCACGTCCAAATCTCTCAAACTCCGGGAGAGATTCTCAAAACCAAGGTTGACATGTTTCGAGTTCCTCTCAACATTTTGGAAATCCCGCTGAAACTTTGAACATTCTGGCGAAGGGTTCCCGATCCCCGACACGATTGGTACCCTTTCACGTCCAAATCTCTCAAACTCCGGGAGAGATTCTCAAAACCAAGGTTGACATGTTTCGAGTTCCTTTCAACATTTTGGAAATCCCACTGAAACTTTGGACATTCTCGCGAAGGGTTCCCAATCCCCGACAAGATTGGTACCCTTTCACGTCCAAATCTCTCAAACTCCGGGAGAGATTCTCAAAACCAAGGTTCACATGTTTCGACTTCCTTTCAACATTTTGGAAATCCCGCTGAAACTTTGGACATTCTCGCGAAGGGTTCCCAATCCCCGACAAGATTGGTACCCTTTCACGTCCAAATCTCTCAAACTCCGGGAGAGATTCTCAAAACCAAGGTTGACATGTTTCGAGTTCCTTTCAACATTTTGGAAATCCCGCTGAAACTTTGGACATTCTCGCGAAGGGTTCCCAATCCCCGACAAGATTGGTACCCTTTCACGTCCAAATCTCTCAAACTCCGGGAGAGATTCTCAAAACCAAGGTTGACATGTTTCGAGTTCCTTTCAACATTTTGGAAATCCCGCTGAAACTTTGGACATTCTCGCGAAGGGTTCCCAATCCCCGACAAGATTGGTACCCTTTCACGTCCAAATCTCTCAAACTCCGGGAGAGATTCTCAAAACCAAGGTTCACATGTTTCGAGTTCCTTTCAACATTTTGGAAATCCCGCTGAAACTTTGGACATTCTCGCGAAGGGTTCCCAATCCCCGACAAGATTGGTACCCTTTCACATCCAAATCTCTCAAACTCCGGGAGAGATTCTCAAAACCAAGGTTCACATGTTTCGAGTTCCTTTCAACATTTTGGAAATCCCGCTGAAACTTTGGACATTCTCGCGAAGGGTTCCCAATCCCCGACAAGACTGGTACCCTTTCACGTCCAAATCTCTCAAACTCCGGGAGAGATTCTCAAAACCAAGGTTGACATGTTTCGAGTTCCTTTCAACATTTTGGAAATCCCGCTGAAACTTTGGACATTCTTGCGAAGGGTTCCCGATCCCCGACAAGATTGGTACCCTTTCACGTCCAAATCTCTCAAACTCCGGGAGAGATTCTCAAAACCAAGGTTGACATGGTTCGAGTTCCTTTCTACATTTTGGAAATCCCGCTGAAACTTTGGACATTCTCGCGAAGGGTTCCCAATCCCCGACAAGATTGGCACCCTTTCACGTCCAAATCTCTCAAACTCCGGGAGAGATTCTCAAAACCAAGGTTGACATGTTTCGAGTTCCTTTCAACATTTTGGAAATCCCGCTGAAACTTTGGACATTGTCGCGAAGGGTTCCCAATCCCCGACAAGATTGGCACCCTTTCACGTCCAAATCTCTCAAACTCCGGGAGAGATTCTCAAAACCAAGGTTGACATGTTTCGAGTTCCTCTCAACATTTTGGAAATCCCGCAGAAACTTTGGACATTGTCGCGAAGGGTTCCCGATCCCCGACAAGATTGGTACCCTTTCACGTCCAAATCTCTCAAACTCCGGGAGAGATTCTCAAAACCAAGGTTGACATGTTTCGAGTTTCTTTCAACATTTTGGAAATCCCGCTGAAACTTTGGACATTCTCGCGAAGGGTTCCCAATCCCCGACAAGATTGGTACCCTTTCACGTCCAAATCTCTCAAACTCTGGGAGAGATTCTCAAAACCATGGTTGACATGGTTCGAGTTCCTTTCAACATTTTGGAAATCCCGCTGAAACTTTGGACATTCTCGCGAAGGGTTCCCAGTCCCCGACAAGATTGGTACCCTTTCACGTCCAAATCTCTCAAACTCCGGGAGAGATTCTCAAAACCAAGGTTGACATGGTTCGAGTTCCTTTCAACATTTTGGAAATCCCGCTGAAACTTTGGACATTCTCGCGAAGGGTTCCCAATCCCCAACAAGACTGGTACCCTTTCACGTCCAAATCTCTCAAACTCATGGAGAGATTCTCAAAACCAAGGTTGACATGGTTCGAGTTCCTCTCAACATTTTGGAAATCCCGCTGAAACTTTGGACATTCTCGCGAAGGGTTCCCAATCCCCGACAAGATTGGTACCCTTTCACGTCCAAATCTCTCAAACTCCGGGAGAGATTCTCAAAACCAAGGTTCACATGTTTCGAGTTCCTTTCAACATTTTGGAAATCCCGCTGAAACTTTGGACATTCTCGCGAAGGGTTCCCGATCCCCGACAAGATTGGTACCCTTTCACGTCCAAATCTCTCAAACTCCGGGAGAGATTCTCAAAACCAAGGTTGACATGTTTCGAGTTCCTTTCAACATTTTGGAAATCCCGCTGAAACTTTGGACATTCTCGCGAAGGGTTCCCAATCCCCGACAAGATTGGCACCCTTTCACGTCCAAATCTCTCAAACTCCGGGAGAGATTCTCAAAACCAAGGTTGACATGTTTCGAGTTCCTCTCAACATTTTGGAAATCCCGCTGAAACTTTGGACATTGTCGCGAAGGGTTCCCGATCCCCGACAAGATTGGTACCCTTTCACGTCCAAATCTCTCAAACTCCGGGAGAGATTCTCAAAACCAAGGTTGACATGTTCCGAGTTCCTCTCAACATTTTGGAAATCCCGCTGAAACTTTGGACATTCTCGCGAAGGGTTCCCAATCCCCGACAAGACTGGTACCCTTTCACGTCCAAATCTCTCAAACTCCGGGAGAGATTCTCAAAACCATGGTTGACATGTTTCGAGTTCCTTTCAACATTTTGGAAATCCCGCTGAAACTTTGGACATTGTCGCGAAGGGTTCCCAGTCCCCGACAAGATTGGTACCCTTTC